>NC_056746.1:661144754-661299754 GCF_019279795.1 Protopterus annectens
ATTACTTTTAATATATCCTGTCCAAAACACCAGTGTGATTGCAATCTGCATGCTATCTTAAATATATATGTATACAGTATGTCAGTAACATCCACTTTTAACAAACAAATTGACTCTGTACCTGTGCTACCCTATACTAGTAATCTGCTCTTTATGATAGCAGTGCATCTAATAACCTGCCACTTTATGGTATCATAATCAAGATACCAATGTGATTACCATCCGTCTATTTCTTATGTAAAGATGTATATAGTAAGTACATCATTGACATCCACCTTCTATACTTAAGTTAAACATTCTGTTTTATATTTTGTATGCTTTTTACATGATAATTGTATGTTTGCACATTCAAGCCTTTCAGTTTGTCTGTTTTATACTTCCTTTTAATACTTGCCACTTATAAACTGAAAGAATATTAGTCCTCTGTTTTGCTAGCATGATTATTAGTTTGAATAGAAGCTCTAAGAATGATATGAAATATAAAGGATTAATTTAGGAATAGTATACAATGCTGAAAATTAAGAAGTAGTAAGTGTGCTGGCATAGCTTAATTAGATATTAGCATCCATGTAAAGGAGTATGTTACTGAGAAACAAAGTCTCTAAAAATAACTGCGCAGATGGCAGCTGGAAGGACATCAATGAAGTAAAGAGATGTAACATCAAGCAAGATAAAGTTGGAACAATAAGTGCTGGAACACCACATTTCAGATAATGCAAGAATGAGTTTCCCTGAACCACTGAACTTAAAAAAAGAATCAAGGAAAATCATAAATTAGAAGAACAAAGAAAAGTGTTATACAAAGGAAGATTGTAATACATCAGACTGAGAAAAAATATCAGGCTTTTGGTATAAATATGAGTGTGTATAAACAAGCTTTGGGAATTTGCCATAAAGACCTGACAGCATCTGTGTTGCATGCTTGTAGATCCGAAAGGAAAATGTAATAGTAAATGCGTATTAACTGAAGCAGTTTGTCTCCATGTATTTATTTTACTTAGTACAATACAGTAATAAGTCTAGTTGGTCACAATAAATAGTTAAATACTTTGGTATGCATGCATGCAAATGCAAGTAACTGCAAGAAGCCAACAGAAGGCAGTATATAATTCTTCAAAAACTGTTAAGTTTTATGTTTTAACTGACTTGTTAGAGCTTTTCTGAATGGGCCTCCACTCAAATGGGGTTATATGACCAGTTATATAATTCTGGTAAACAAATAAAATAAAAAAAAATAAATCTCACATTTGCAATGATACATCTAGCACACCAGACTCAATGCATTGTGGGATAAGCAGGTCTTAATAGCACAAAACTGTATTACATATCCACAGTTTTAGACATTTTATATATATATATATATATATATATATATAGAGAGAGAGAGAGAGAGAGAGACGTACAAACTTTTGTCATCACATGAGGTGTCAGAATTGAGAGATGATAAATCAGCAAACAAATGAGAGTATTATAGCTGGAATTGAATTCATCCTCAAGTCTTGGTGAGTACCTTCATGAGCTGGACCATGTTTTTCATAAAATCTTACTAAGATAACACTGATACACAGACCGTATTTTATATAGCATATATCATAGACAGAAATAGGTTAACATTTTAAAAAGATAATTGGGTGCACAAGACCCAGAATAAAAAAAGGGCCCAATCCTAGTAGGCACACTCGTGCCAAGACCGGAAAAAAATGGCAGTGTAGAATCCAAGAGACAATGAAACATTCCTACAATAGGGCTAGGCCAGGCAAAAGGGGATGATGCCCCCCTGATGTAGCAGTCCACAAACATCACCTGATAGGCCAAAAAAAAAAGCCACAAAGATGATAGAGTGGACTATTGAGGATAAGAAAGAAGTTATGTTTTGTTACTGTTATTCAAGAAGCCCAGAATTTCCAGACAGAAGATATACAAAAAGATTAAGAGAGAAATTAGAGGAAATAAAAATGCTTGCACAAGAAAAACTGTCAGAAACTTCAAATACAATTTTGCATTCATTAATACAACAGATTTTTGAAAAATATTATATAGACCAAGAAACCTTAGACTATTTGGAAAAGGAAGCGACTGAGGAAGTGCAAAAAAAAGAACAAAATCTAGAGATTTATGAAAGGTATAAAAAAGAAATATGGACATGGAAAAGAAAGAGAGATCTGATATGGAGCAATGAAGAAAGACAAATTAATCAGTACAAAAAAACAGCCCTAAAGATATTTGAAGAGAAATACAGGCGAAGGCATCCAGATATAAAAAGTTTCACATTATATTTATTTTTTATTTATTTGTTTAGTTTACATTTGTTAACCCGGTTAGTCCAACTCATCGTTTGGCTCATTTTCAGTGGAGACCTGGGGAGAAAACCTCCTCAGTGAGTTTTAAATTTTACAAACAGTTAAGAAAATATCTTTTGCAACTAAACAAACAATTAACAAGATAACATTGACAATTACCTGCAAAATACATTAGGGTACAATGTCATAAAAGGAATAATGCCTTCATAATTCCTGTTTGGTTATATACAGTATATATACAAAAAGAATGGCATGGAGATGAAGTAGTTAAATAAGATCACAAAGAGTGACTGCAGAACAGAAGATTAGTAAAGTTAAAGAAGTTAAAAAAATAGAAGTGAAGTTATGGAATACCCACAGGTTATATCACAGCATGATGGAATAATGAGTCCCTCTAGTAAGTAAAAACAGGAGGAGCAGGAGACATCTGAAGAAGAAATATGGACATGGGAACAAAAAAGAGATTTAATATGGTGGACTATTTATGGAAAGGAGAAAGCAAAACTAGTCAATACATAAAGAGCAGCACCAAAGATATTTGAAGAGAAATGCAGGCAAAGGCAACCAGATATAGAAAATTTTACAATACAAACAATGAGAAAACAAACAAGAAAATCAGAAAAGATTAGTAATGAAGAAGTTAAAGAAAAAGAAACTTGAAGTTATAGATTACCTGTGAAGTGAAGGATTAATCTAGAAAATCTAACTCTGATAATATCTCACCAGGATAGAGCAGTGGATCCCCAAATTAAGGAGAAAGCAGTGGAGCAATAAACATATGCTCAGTTGTCATATGAAGAAACTTTGAAGCCTTTCATAGGAAACTGGTAGAAAGTTCAGCTGGAGTTACACAACAAGGGAAGGAACAGGAAACTGTGGCAACTCTGGCACAGTCAATGTTGTGGAGTGATAGGCCAGTGAGTTCCCATATGAAAGAGCAATGGATGACACAGGGTGAAACTGAAGAGACTGTAGCACAGGATGATGCTCTGGAACTTTCGGTAGAATGCCTGAAGAAAATGGGGAACAAAGATTGTGCCCTCAGTTTAGAAGAAAATGATCTAAGAGATAAGTTGCTTGATTCAATAGAGATGGACAGACATGCTCACCAGCTATGTGTGCTGTTGTCTTTGCTTTAGTTTAATGTATTCTTAACACTTGTACCTTACATTTGTTAGCCTAAACATGCTTTTACAGCCTAATTTATTTTATGTCAGTGATCTGTGACTTAGCAAGTAAATGGGCAACTAAGCTATCTCAGTGTAACATATTTATCTCACAGAACACGCTTCTGTTCCTGTCATTCGTAGTTTGACTCTTAACCTGTAAACTGTATTTTTTGTGTCAGATGGCACATGCTTGAACAAATGGCTCATAGCCTGTAAATGTATTTTGTAGCTTGCATATGCTGGAACAAATGATTTTTTAGAAAGTCACACCAATACACCTTTGCTAGCAAATGATTGGAACTTTTTAGTAGCTTTAAATGGCATAATACATTACCAAACTTGCTTTTACCAAGCTTATTGTTTTACTGGGCCCTCCTGTTCCACAGCCTTGGATGCTTAAAAGCTAAGCTGGAGTGTTACTCTAGTAGCATTGCATTTGTTCATTCTCTGAGCTTGATTTTCATTTCCACAGTGTTCTTAAAGGAGTTGGTTTTCCTTCATGCCATATACAGTGTCGAACACTTAAACGCTAGCCTGAGGTCTTATTTTGTATAACTTGTTAATGCAAGCAGATGTTTGTTTTATATCTGTATAATTCCAGTACTGCAATAATATATCAGTCTTATTGAAACCTGTTTCAAGAGCATTATACATAAAAAAACTGTTTGTATTTTTGTTACAACCAGTAGGTACAAGAACTATGTAATACTAATATAGTAATTGGTAACCAGTCAATAGTGCGGTAGGCTGCTGTTATTCGTGCCACTAATGTTATTTATGGTGCTAATGGTTGTATTGACTCTTTAAGCTGTTTGTAATACCTAAGCTGCAACTATTTTTTGTTCTTTCTCTTACATACTGTCTTTCTTTTTGTGCCCCTAGTAAAGCAATAATCTCCACATCTGCGGTTAACACAACTGAACAAGTCAGACACTATGGTCACCAAACAGATCACAACCCACCAATCCCAACCACAGAAAAGTGTTGTTTTTACCTACAAACATAAAGTATGTACAATAAAAACTAACAACTAGCTTGAAATGGATAAACTGTTTTTCTAGCTGTACCACAGAGTAGTGAGCACGCTACCACAGGTGCTAATTAGCAACCTTCCCCCTTACACTTTTGCTGTTTGTATACCCTCACCCCCTTTTAGTGATTTAGACAGGAACCTGTTTAAACATTCATAACTGGGTATGTTTCAAACACAGCAAGGGAAAATTAATATAATTTGCCCCTAAACCTATCTTGCTTGTTTACTTCAAAATTTCTCCAGTCAAATGTATTCTTAGTGCCTATTTTACCCCTCTGTTGTACTTTACTAGCCTTACCTGTTTTCTCTTTAATCAGACCACCTCCAACCTTGCAAAGTGGGTGATACTTTTTTTTTCTTCTTCCCTTCTTTTCACTGCACATCCACTGGTAACTTGGCCCAGCCTGCTCCATTCGCCCTCATATGCTTGAGCTCACTCCACTCCCCTAGCCTATCCTCTTTTCCCACCCACACCCACCCCCTTAGGTTTATTCACATCGACCAAGTCCCCACCCCCTCTCATCCTATCAGAACATACTCATCCCTACTCTTTCCCCTCCCTCAACCAAAGCCCCACCCATCTTATCAACCTATCACTTTCTCCTCCCCAACCTATCACAACTAACACATCATTGCAGTTCTCCTACCTAACAACCCATACACTCAACCCCTCTACTTTCATTTCTTCTCTCCATATTCAACCCCTCCACTTTTATTTCACTTCTTCCTTTACTGACCACAATCTACTGCCTATCATCTAGTTATACATGATCCACAACCACCCCTCCACTCCTTCAAATTTCCAATACCTCACTACCATATCCATTCTCCAACCAACTCTTACCCCTCTGACACCTTCCCTGCCCTTTCGCTCCCCTACTTTTCAGTATGACAACCCACATATCCTCTACTTTTTATACCATGCATCTCAACATAATAACAACTGTTATTCTACATCTCCTTGCCTCTAGGACCTCTTATCACACTCATCTTACTCACCAGAAATTATCTCCTACACTCTCCCAAGCGCACAATACACATACCTCTATACACTCATACAGCATTTCTCCCTCACTATTCAGTTTCTCATACAACCACCTCTTTTAAACAAAACTCATCACTCCATGCCCCCCTGCCTCACCCAAAACCAAAAATAAAACACCCTATTCACAGCTCACACTCTCCCAATCTCTCCCTACTGCTTAAAATCCTACTTCTCACTGGCGACATACATCCTAACCCTGGACCCTCCACATCATCCTCCCATTCTGACCTATTAAATCCTTCCTCCCCAACCCCATCCCCACAACCCCCTCCTCCTCTACTAAATTTTTATCTATTCTATCTATAAATATACAAAGTCTAACAAACAAAACCTCCCACCTACATGCTTTAATTTCCCACTATACTCCACACATTCTAACCTTGTCCAGAACCTGTCATAAACCCCACATCCCAAATAATGTCATCCTACCCCTGCCTACAACATCTACCTTCAGGATAGAATCACTAAGAAACGAGAAGGTGATACCTTAATCTACTCCGAGGAACTGAACCTCTCTCCCCTATCCACACATCCATCTGATTTTTCCCCTGCTGAACTACTCTTACTAAACATCCACTTAAACACCTGCAAGAAACTTGTCATTGTTGCCATCTATCTCACACCCAGTAAAAATATTCCTGCACTAGAAAATATATTATCATGGATCTCCCAAAATATACCACATGAAATAGTAATACTGGGTGATGTAAATATTGACTGGAAAGCACTTAGTGCTAACTCTCCAGACCAAAGCCTTAATCTCTTTGGTTTCACCCAGCTCATAACAACCCTAACATGCTTCAATAAACTATCCAGTACCAGCACTATCATTGACTGGATATTAACTAACAGCCTCCACCTGTATCACAACCCCAAGATGCTTCCAGATACCTTAAGTGATCACGTCCCTATTTATATAGAAAGACACTCCCCTAAACTGTCTAGGACTCATTTATATAAAGAGTGTCACAAACTCTCTACTTTTAACCCCAGGATCCTTAATGACAGACTTGCATCAATAAACTGGTCCTGCCTATATAATCTGCCTCTGAACTATGCGGTGCTACAATTTAACAACATCTTCTTAAACATTCTCAACTCAATAGCCCCACTTTGTAAAATAAGAATAAAATCTAATCATGGCCCCGGCTAAGAAAAGAAACTCATTCCCTTATGCACCAAAGAGACTCTGCATGGAAAACATGCGTAAAATCAAAATCTACCACCAACCTCAAATGCTACAAAGAACTAAGAAATCATACAAAAAAAAAACAAATCCTCAACCATAAGAGAAAATTCTACTTTAAGGCCCAGACAACCCATCACACTAATCCAAAAACCTTCTGGAGAGCTGTTAACTCTATTCTCCACCCCAGAAATCCTCAAACTCCCATTCCCTACCCTAATCTACCAGAACAGGACGCTGCCACCCTCCTTAACCATTACTTCATTGATACTATTCAAAAACTCACTGATTCTACCCACAACTCTAATCCCACTACCCCTCCACAAATACCTTCTGACCCTACCTGTTTCTCCTTTGATCCTGTGCCCACCTCATACATAAAATCCCTCCTCCAAAAACTCAAACCATGTTCCCCCTCAGCTGACAAACTACCCCCTCTTTCTCAGCCTTACAGCCAACACCATTGCCTACCCAGTATCAATAGTCATCAATAGATTTATTAGGGAAGCCTCCATACCTAACATTTGGAAAACTTCTTATGTCATACCACTCCACAAAGGAGGTAATTCCATCAGCCCATCCAACTACAGGTCCATAGCTATACTCTTGCCTCTTTCTAAAATCCTAGAAAAATGCATACATACCCAACTTCTCAAATATCTCATCCAAGAAAGCCACCTGACACCCACCCAACATGGATTCCAACCAAATTATAGCACTTCAGCTGCTCTTCTTTCTTTCATTAATACCATAGCGGATGCTCAGGATAACAATAAACTTGTATCATGTCTCTTCTTAGGCCTTTCAAAAGCATTCAACACTGTCTCCCATTCTAAACTCCTTACCAAGCTTGCCAACCTTAATCTCTCAGCCTCTACCCTTGAATGGTTCTCCATTTACATCTGAAATAGAATGCAATCAGTAAGATGGCACTCCTCCTGCTCTCTTTTCCTCCCCATTCATACAGGTGTTCCTCAGGGCTCCATCCTGGGACCCCTTCCTTTCAATATTTTCACCAATGATTTCCACACTGCCTGCCCTCACTCCTCTCTTATACAATATGCAGATGATTCAACTCTCATTTCCACTTCTGAAAGAGTCTCTCAACTTCACACTCTGACCCAAGATTCATTTATCTCTGTTGAAACATGGCTCACTAAAACCAGCTTATTCTTAATCCAAAATAAACTAAACTCTTACTCATTCTTCAGAAATCCCTCTCACCTCCAACCCACATTCTCCATCTCTTCCTTAAATAACACCACTGTAAATGTTGAACATCGCACTAAGCTACTCGGTATGACAATAGATGATGAGCTAAAACACGACCTCCACGCCCAACAGTATTTAAAAAAAAACAAACAAAAACTCGGTCTCCTATATTGAAATAGTAAATACCTGGCAAAAGAATTTAAAGTATCCCTGGCCTGGCTTATTTACTCCCAAGTCTACTTTATGCTGCCCCAATCCTTAGCAACCTCCAGTCCTCATTAACCACTAAGCTGGAACAAACATACCATAAAATTGCCAGATTTGTGGCAAATCTACCACATATATCTCATGACTGCTTGGCTCTGAAACACCTACAGTGGCTTGAATTACCCCACCTAGTTCAGTTTTATCAACTTCATACTACTCACTTTCTACTCAACCAGCCCAATGCCTGCCCCTCACTAACCAACCTTGTATCTTACTATACACCCACATGCCCTCTCTGAAGCACTGACCAACATCTTCTCCAAGCATACAAACCCAATAAGGTTATAGGAAAATTACTATATAAATATTCAGTATCTCAAAACTGGAACAAACTCCTGCCCACCTTAAGAAAGATTACTCACACCGACTCTTTCAAAAAAGAACTAAAAAACTATCTAGCTAACCTTTGGATCTGTCCTTGCCATTCCCCTACTTGAACACCTAACCCCCATTCCTCTACCTTCCTCTCTCCCAACCACCTGAAATTGACCCTCACACAAGTTTCTTCCTTAATGGCTAAACAACTTTATCATTTTATGCTATATATGATATATAAATATATATATATATATATATATATATATATATATATATATATATATATATATATATATATATATATATATATATATATATATATATATATATATATATATATATAAAACTATGTTAAAATTTCTCAATTAAGGACATTTTATATTGTATTCTCTGCCTATTCTGTCTGTACTCTATTTATATTGCCATTATTATTGCTTCTTGATTTTTACTTGCCAAAAAATTCATCTGTTTATTCTACTCTGTATAACTCTGATTTTTTTGTGTTATCATGTTTTTGATCGTGTACTTACTTTATTTAATATTTTTGTATAAACTACCTGGAGCTTTTCTCCTTGGGTCTGCACTGAAAATGGGCTTTTTTGCTCAGTTGGACCAACCCAACAAATGTCCAATAAATAAATAAAATATTAAGATCAATGAAAGAAATAGACTACAAAAAGTCAGTAAAACCCCAAAAGTTAGCAGTTTGCTACAACAAATGAACACAGTAATTAGGACTGTACATTGAGATACATTTGATATAACAGACGTAAATAGGATATATTGCTCTGCAGCTAAATTAATAACAGATAAAGTCTTACCACAAAAGCACAGGGCAGTTAAGGAAAGGAAGGGGAGAAATCAGATGTCATCATGGAAGTATTGAATACAGAAAACTATAAAGCAATTAAGATGGAGTGTCACTCTTACAAGAGTATAGAAGGGGGAAACAGATCAACAAAAATACTCAAAAAGATAAATAGGGGTCTATATTACAACATTGAACTAAAACAAGTTTGAACATTGTAATATTGAACCCTAAAGTCCGAAAGTTGAAAATAGTGAAGCCACGGCACATCAACTTTTTCCCCAGGGAAAATAATTGGTGAGCCATTTTTGGGGCTTTGCTATTTCCTTCACTGTGGTGCAATCCCGAAGTTGATATATTTAAGTAGGGGTGTGTGGGGGCATAGCCCTCCACTTTGGGGGGTGTGGGGGTGAAGCCCCCCCATTTTAGTTTAAGTTTAAGGTTACATTTTTTTTTGTCACAGAACAGCAATTTTATTCCCTGGGAAAAAAAAATCACTGTTTTGTGTTTTCAGTTTTGTTTGGTTTTGGACTTTAGGGTTCAATATTACAATGATCGAACTTTTGTTAGTTCGATGTTGTGATATAGACCTGATAAATAGAATATGCAGCATCAGAACATATCAGGATCTATTGTGCACTATTGCAAGTAATAAACTAAAAAATATCAGCATAGGTAGAAAAACCTAGAAGATATGCAAATAAATATAAAGGAAAAGTACAAAATAATTAATTTATTGATGGCCCAAAAAAAGTTTTAGAGAGAAATGGGAAACAAGATAAGAAAAATGAAACATCACCAAAAAAGAAGAAATATATACATTTTGGGGAAATATCTATAAAGATCTGTGGAATATAACAAAGATGCTGAATATATACAAGAAGTAAAAGAAAGAATAAGAAGTTGAAATGTACAGGATATGAAATGGGATGAAGTATCAGCAAGGGAGACTGAAACAAAGTTAAGCAAAGCTCCTAACTGAAAAAACACAGGCCTAGATACAATACCTAACTTCTAACTAAAAGTATTAATGTCTTTACATGAATATTTAGCCATGACTAAAAACTGTTTATATGCACACCCCAAACAGACACCAATCTGGTAAGCAAATGGAAAAACAATACTCCTAGTTAAGAGTGAACCTGCAAGCTATACTAAAAACTATAGACTGAAAACTTGCCTTCCAACGACATATAAGCTATACACCAGAATTGATAATAACAGAGTTTATTTTCATTAAGAAGAAAACTCAATTATAGCAATAGAACAAAAAGGTAACAAAAGAAAGTCATATGGAACAAAGGATCATTTTTTGTTAAATAAAGCAATAATGGAGAACTGTAAAAAAGGGAAAACATTAAGTAAGACATGGATAGACAGGAAAAAAGCATTTGACAGTATTCCACATTCATGGATAAAAGAGTGCTTAAAATGTATAAGATACACCCTACACTGATCAAATACATTAAAGCAACCATGAAACAGTGGCACACTACTTTTCAGTTGTGCCATGATAAAGAACAAATTATTATTCCATGGATAAAACTTCAAAGGGGGGTATTTAGGTGACTCTTTGTCACCGCTGCACTTTTGTCTTGACGTTAACCCATTAAGCTGTGTACTTAACAGCTTAGGTCATGTCTACAATTTGACTCCCAGAAAACAACAAAGTGTAAAGACTTCTCATCTTTTTTTTTTTTTTTTTTTGTGGATGATTTAAAGCTTTATAGTTAATCAGAATAGGAACTAAAAACACAACTGTAAGTGGTCAAGACTTTTTCAGATGATATAAGCATGTCATTTGGTCTTGATAAATGTGCAAATGCAACCTTTAAAGCAGGAGAGGTGCAGCAGCAGCAAGAAAACATCAGTTTGGGACAAAAATGAGATATAAAAGAACTTGAGCAAGAGGGAGTGTATAAATATTTGGGAATTGATGAAGGATCAACAATAAAATATGAACAAATGTGAATAAAACATAGTAAGGAATATTTTAGAAGACTAAAATACTGAAAACAGCATTGACATCTAGGAACAAAGTTCAGTCTGTAAACCAAGTTGCTCTTAATGTCCTAAATTACAATTTTGGAGTGACTGACTGGTCCCAAAAGGTGTTGGATCAATTGAACAGGAAAACAAGAAGGATGCTTTATGCTCATCAAATGATCTCTAAAAATCAATGTATGCCAAGACTATATGTGCCATGTTCTGAAGGAGGTATGGGCCTCCTCAAAATTGATTACATGTATACATCTGCAATTGTAGGACTGCATACATATCTGCAGATCTCACAAGACTCAAACATAGTGAAAGTTTTAAAACATGAGTAGAATAAATCGAAAATAAATTCCCTGCTTGGTTTAGCAGAAGCATATTGATGTCAAGTGGAAATGGAAATCAAACCAGAAGTAGATAAAGATCAGGAAGCAACTAAATATGCCAAAAAACAAAAAGAAAGAATATAAGGTAAAGGATTTGATGAGAAGAAAAGAAATGTGGAAATGAATAAATATAGTTGCAAGTGTAGAAATCTGTTGGAACAACCTCATATTGATCAGGATCGAAAGCAGGAATGGGTGAGGAGAGGTGAATTTAAACCAAAAGATGAAAGGTTAATAATAGCGACCCAAGATAGTGGACTACATACACATTGGTTTACAAAGTCCATTGAACATGTGGGAGAAACAGACAAACTTAGGTTTTGTAAAACAGAATTAGAACCAGTCACACATCTTGTTGCTGGTTGTGATATACTAATGGCAGAAGGACTGTATACTGAAAGGCATAATAATGTGGCAAGATTGTTGCACTGGGGGCTGTGCAAACATTATAATATTGAAGTAACTGAAAAGCATTTGAAACATGAGCAACAAAGTATTATAGAAAATGATGAAGTTTATATGACATGGGATCACCCATTCCAACACTTCAAAAAATAGAGGTAAAGAGAGATGAGTATTTAGAGCATTTGATGAGATCCCTCATCAAATCCTCTAAAGCTAGCTATGAAAACAGAATTGCAGCAGATAGTAAAGACAACCACAAGGCCTTCTATAGTTATGTAAAGAATCTCCAAGGCAATACCCAGATTTTCTATGAGCTACTGCACAATGGTACCTCCTATACTGAGCCAACAGATATTGCCAATATACTGGCCAACAGATTCAGTTCCAACTTTACCCCCCAAAGGACCAATCACAATACCAGCAGATTGCCAGGCACCCAGTATTACTGCTGCACAGGTTAAAACAGCACTGCCCATGGTGAAGAATTCAGCTTCTATGAGACCTGACAATATCCCTGTCTGTGATCTACATGAACTACAGAGTGAACTGGCACCTCACCTGTGTGCCCTGTTCAATCACACCTTCACCTCAGGCTTTGTCCCTACCGAATGGCGCACTGCTATAGTCATCCCTCTACACAAAGGAAGAGCAACTACAGACCATGGGAACTATCGCCCCATTAGCCTGACAGGTCTGATATGCAAAGCTATGGTATGCATCATCATGGACCTAATAAACAAGAATATATGGAATCTCCAAACTCTGGATCCCACACAGTTTGGTTTTTTGAAGGGTAGCTCATGCCTGCTCAACTTGGTCGACTGCTTTGAGTCAGACACCAGAGCTGTGGATGAAGGCAATGTGGTTCATACAGCCTACCTTGCTTGGACCAAGACCTTTGATACCATTCCAGACTCGGGAATCATAGAAAAACTCATTAAGCTAGGCATCAACCCAACCCCTATGTCACTAGGTGGGTTGCAAACTGGCTCACAGATAGAACCCACAGTGTGAAAGTAGCTGACTTCAAGTCAGACTGCTGACCAGTCACAAGTGGAGTCCCACACGGATCAGTCCTGGGTCCTCTCCTGTTTTGTATCTACTTCTCAGAAGTCCAGGCCAACACGAAGTGATCCTGGCTGACAACGTTCACAGATGTTTGCATGTTGGGAGGCATTAACTCCCCAAGTGATGTTGACATCCTACAGAAAGGCCTCACTGAGACCAACGACTGGTGTCAGAACCATGGCCTTAAGTTCAATGCCAAAAAATGTGTTGTCATTCCCTTTGGGAAAAATCAATTTCCCGTGAATTACCACATCGAGGAACACAGAAGGTGTTCTAAGAGATGTGGAACACAGGTTGACAGCAACCTCTCTTTTGACCACCACATTGCCACTGTGGTCAGAAAGTCCTTCTATGTGGCACATCTCATTACTAATGGTTTGTCATCCAGGAAGAAAGATGTCATTGTCTTCCTCTACTCTTCCCTCATTAGGTCAGTTATCAAGTACAATGCCCCATTTCACATTTAGACACCTGCAACAACTGAAGAGGCCACAAAAGTACCTCACAGAGGATCCTAGGCCTTAAACACTTGTCCTATATGGACAGACTCAAAAAACTCCAACTATTCTCTATCTCATATCACCTACTTAGAGGCAATCTCTGCTTGACTTACAAAGCCATGTCTGACCCAGCTCTGTTAGAAATGCTACATCTAAAGAAATCCCAATCCCCCCACATCACATGCTCCAGAGACCTCAACCTCATTACCACAATCAACAGAAAGTACTGGAGGGACAGGTTCAAAACCCAGAGACTGCCCATGCTATGGAATACACTTCCCATGCATGTTGAGTGGAGCGCCTCACTGGGGTTCAGGTTCAGGCGCCTAGGCAGTGAGACATTTCTCTGTGGTACATTTGACTGGGGACAGATGGCTGAAGTGACATTCAGCTCCAGAGAAATATGGCTGTTTGCAAATTCCCTGTGGGCAAAGAGAAGCATACACTGCCATGTCCACAGCTTTAATAACCAAATGCACAGGGGGAAAACAATGTCCATGGTGCCCAAGGGAACATGAGACAGCAGACAATATGGCAGGCATTAGAAGCAGGCTGGCCAGAGGGCATGTCAGTGGCAGTAAAAATGCAGTGCACAATGGGCAGTGCCTTTAATTGGAGTGTGTGTCTAGGGAACATTACCTAAAACGCATACTGGAGCATAAATGTGACTACAGTAGCCTGCAAAATTTCCTCCATGCTGTAGAACACTTCTATATGTTGTAGTTATATAATTATGTACTGTACACTGAGCACAACACTCATTACTATTTCTGCTGCCATGCATTTGGCTATTAAAGCTGTGAGCATGGCAATGCGTGCTTCTCTTTGCCCACAGGGAATTTGCAAACAGCCATATTTCTCTGCAGCTGAATGTCACTTCAGCCATGTATCCCCAGTCAAATGTACCACAGGGAAATGTCTCACTGCCTATGCGCCTGAACCTGCCTTACTGTCCCTCTTCAAGAGAAATCTTGATGAGTGGATGGGAAACAAAAAATTCACCCTGGGGATCACTCCACTGATTCTACTAGACAGAGGCACTGGGAACTAAGGTCAGATAGCACTATGCCAGGGTACTCCTATGGGCTAGGTTTGTAAAGGCTCCAGAGCCATTAGCCTAGCACACACATATGAACCTATGAAGAAAACCAGATATAATAGCCCATGAGATGAAGACAAGAGTAGCATTGATCACTGAAACTGCTACTTCCAGTGACTATAGTGTCTTACGTACAGAAAGACACAAAGTCAATAAAACAATAGGATTTGCAGACAGAAATGAGGACAATGTGGAAGAAAGATACCTAGACACTTTGAATAGTAGTAGGAGCAATGGGTCTTATAATAAATAATTTACAATCATACTTGGATATGTTACAGATACATGTAATTCCCTATGAATTGCATAAGGATTCAATACTGGGCATATTGCAGGCACTACAAAGAGCACTTCTGGCTAAAGTCAAAGATTGAAACAGTGCTAATTTCATGAGCTTTAATCATACTTTGACTTAGGAATGGGGTCCATTCCTGTCATGATATTAGAAACCCAAAAGACTTGGAGAAATTATAAAGAGAGGGAGAAGTTTCTCTAAAAATGTGTTGCACAGTTATGCTTTGATTGATGCATTTTTTAACACTCATAAATGCTATTGAACTGCACAAATGTACTTTAAAAGTTCTTACACACTTTCAACAGCATTTAAAGTAGTAAAAATTGTCAACAGTGAAGGAAATATATGTATATGCAAAAAAAGGGAAATCAGTCACTTACTTGCCCCTTGGATATGATTACACTAAGTGACAATCTTACTTCATGTCCACTTTGTGAGCTATTCTCAATGAATTGGAACCTGTATTGGAAAAAGTGTTAGACAAACATTTAGAGCATTTTAAAATTTATCCAGTGTCTCTTATTGGAATGGTTAAGGCAGCATCAAGAATGAAATGTTTGGGTTAAGAATATTTGATCTTAGGACAGGAAGTGCATATCCGGAGCAAATTTCAGATTTGTGACTTCCACATTTGTCTCAGACAGGAGGTTGAGGTAGAGCATTTGAGGAACTTGGCAAACTTTGAAGGTATGTATGAAGCCATAATCCTCAGCAAATTGCTGAACCTATGTAGATACAAATGCAGTACCATTGTCTTTAACCAATGTGATAGGTCATATAATTGTGAGCAACAAGTTTGACAAAAACAGGTCCATAAAAAATTTTGAAAAAATAGTCTTTTTTTTGTGGAGGCTGAGATCCGCACCCCCCCCCCCCAACTCCAACTCTAAGATTGCTCTACAGTGGGGAAAGGGCAAAACTCTCCAGTCCCCACTGTTTGCCATCTTGCACAAAAAAATATAATAAAGAAAGCATTCTATCCACTGATTTTCAATCAGCTGGGCTGACTTTTTTTTAGCGTGATCATTGCATCACTCTACTACCTCAATGACTCCTCTTGTAAACATAGTCTTAAATCTGGCAATGTTTTGTGGGCTTGGTCTGGTTGTGATTGGCACATGCAATGTCTCCATAGCTTGAGTAACAGTTCACTACTACAAGGTAGAATTTGCCATCAAACTCACAAAAATCAGCAGCTATTTTCCACCAAGAACATTGTGGTAAAGTAGTTAATAGTAATGGTTCTGTCCTCTGTGATGGCTTTTGTATGATGCAAAACTACTGGCATTTCAGCATAAGCTTTGCAATGACCATGTTGATATTGGACCATCATACAGACATCTTGACTCATTTATGACACTTTGTAAGACCTTTACCTCTTTTGGGTATTTGCATTAACACCTTTGTACACTGTGAAGAGGGCATAACACATATATCTTGGTACAGCGGTGCACCATCATGTTTGGACAATTGAGCTCTGACAGTGTTGTATTTATATATCAGATTCTTTATATCCTACAGATGGGCCAGCCATACCTTACATATTTAATGATTGTAATTCATCATCATATTTGGTAGTTTGTCTCAGCTTTCTCATCCTGTTTTTTTTTTCTCATTGATTGATTTGGTGTAATGTTGTGCATATAGGAAGTATTATATTCCTTGGTGTCATAGGTTCATAGGTTCATATGTTGTTACAAGGCTATTAGACCTGTGACAAACCGTAATGCTGCCAGCCCAGCTAGCTGGAATTTTGTAAATAACTTTATGTCATTTGTGAATATTAATATGATTTTTATAGAAATGTAACAGACGGAAATACTGCCAGCCCAGCTGTCTGGAATGTTTTAAATAATCATATGTCATTTGTGAATGTCAACATAATTCATATGCTTGTCTTACAAATAAGAATTATATGTTATGTGTATATTAAGTTACTGGTGTAGAAGTGTGTGTTGCACAGAGTTTGCATAGTAATGTAGCTTCAAGGATGTGGTCACAGTGTACCCTACAGGAAAAGAACATAAATGCATGTGAAGGCTGCCAACCAAACTAGATAAAAATTTGTAGATAATTCTATGTCATTGTAAATATTAATATAATCTACAGGCTTGTTTTATAAATGTAAAGAGAATTATATGTTATGATTAAACTATATGTTGTACTGAGCTTCAGAAATGTAACCACAGTGCACCCTGCTGGAAGAAAGCTGTTAAGTAAAGAATAACAACTGTGTTTGATCTCAAGCTCAGAGACAGGATGTCTGGGCTAGCAAATTCTTTCTATTGTTTGAAGACAGAGCTAATTGTTAGATTTTAAACCCAGAGCTTTTAGACATGCTCCACTTAAAGAAATCCCAGTCCCTACAAGCTACACACTCTAGGGACCTAAACCTCGTCACCACAATAAACAGAACATGCTGGAGGGATAGATTCCTGTCCCAGAGACTTCCCATACTCTGGAACAAACTATCTATCATCTATCTATATCAAACAAAGCTCCTCATTAGCACTGTTCAAGAAAAAGACTTGATGATTGGATGGGAGATAGGACATTCACCCCGGGGATCACTTCTGTGGCTCTGCTCGACAGTGGCACAGGAAAATAATTTTCTTGGGTGGCGAAAGCCAGGGTACCTTTGGCTAGGCTTATATAGGCCCTAGGGCCAATAGCCTAGTACCTACCTATGAACTTATAAAAGTATCTTTTATTGCTGTGGCTTCCTGACCAGATGCAGCTTACAAAGAAATGTAAATTCTGAGTTTCTGTTAGCCTGGGAACTAAGGATAAGTGATAAAAATAATGCAATGTGAAATGACTCAGCAGTACTGAGTATTATCAATTTAAGACTTTCTCAGAGAGAAAGATTGAGCATTTTGTATCTTGATCTGGATCTCACAACTCACCAGCACTTGATTGCTCTGTATGTAAGTAGTATTTAGAACCGTGATTTGTCTTAGAGTTAGACTGGACTTTAGCCAGATTAGTCTAGCTGTTTTCTATATTTATGTCAGACTATCCTACAATATTGTTTTAAAGTTCCTGTGATTTCTGAACTCTTGATTAGCACTGTGATGAATTGATGAGACTTGTCTTATTTTTTATTATTTATTATTAAATATTTTAAACCTTTCAACTGTGGCTGTTTTGTGTAGAGATAATTTAAGCTCTACAGTACTTGCATTTATTTGGAGATGCTGTCCAAGCCACTCCAATAGTATTGCTGTTCAGCGCACTTACTATTTGGATAACAGTAATATTACACAGTGAAATTGGTCACCCTTTGGGAAGGGCCTTATAGTAGCTGATAATAGTGGTTGGTGGCAGTGATGTCTACCTTATAGTCTGGAGAGAAGGGAGCATATCTGGAGAACCTGTGCCAGCCTTCCCCAGGAGTGTATGTGTGTTTGAATATAACTCATATCTCAAAGTAGGTGTGTGTGTGTGGGGGGGGCAGCTAGCTACTTGGGCAGGGACATGAAGCACTGGTTGGACAGAAAGGGTGCTGGAGGTTTTAGCTTGACCACTAGGCTGAGATCTGGACCCTATAACTGCGCCAGTGGGGAGTCTTATTGGGTATCTGGAGAGAAAGGGAGAAACCAGCCCCAAACTGACTGTGATCTCTGTGTGCTCTTAAGGGAAATTGTACTTTATGTGTGGGTACTTGTTATCCCCCAATGTGCACACTACCCACTGGTGCTAGTGGTGAAGGTTGAGGCTCCTTGATTACTGGGCCAGTGCCCGGGCATCACAATGTATATAAATGATATACCCATGCAAATGTATGTTTTAATAGTAGAAGCTGGAACATAAAGAGTTAACTTGCAAAACATCAAGAAAATAAGTTGACATTAAAGTGTTTTAAGTTTGTGTTATCTCTCTGCTTTAGTTCAATAGCAGAAACAATGTCTAGAGCTAGAAGTTTTTGTATTGTCTTGAAACAGAATAATCATTATGTTTCAAATGTAAAAGTGTTTTATTGTTTTATAACTTCCAAGTTCTGCAAACTTCTGAGAGATATGTACTTCTCTCACAGAGATGGTAAAATTCTATTAGTTTCTGTTTTAGCCAGGGAACTGAAGTCAGGTGACAAAACGTGATGTCATCCAGGCTAACCCAGCAGTAGTGTCTGATATTAATTTAAGAACTCTCTCAGAGAGAGACTGGGCATTTTGTATCTTGTCTTGAACCTAGAAACATCCACTCAGTACTTCTGCCTGCATATTTTGCTGTAAGTAAGACTTAGGGCATAGTATCTCTTAGATATAGATAGGAATATAGTAAAAATTAGTTTAGATGTTTTCTGTATTTATTTGAGACTCTCCTGCAATGTTGTTTTAAAATATTACCTGGGATTTTGAAATCTGAAGTAACTGTGTTTATTTTCTGAGTATTGTCTTGTTCTTTTATTATTTATTATTAAATATATTTAAACCTATCTTTGTGGCTGATATTTGTGAGACATATTTAAGGTCTTAGAGTACTTGCATATGTATTTGGTGACACTGTATAGGCCACTCCTAAATAGCCTTGTAAGTCTTGGTCAAAACCACCATTTGGATTAATAGTAACATTACACAGTAGGATTTGACACCCTTTGTAAGGGTCTTATAGTATCTGATAAGAAAGGGTGGCTGGTGGCAGCTGGTACTACCTTATAGTCTGGGCAGAAGGGGCATAGCTAGCAAACCTGTGCAGCCTTTCCCAGGTGTATGTGTGTGTTTGTATATAAATCAAATCTCAAAGTGTGTGTGTGTGTTTGTGTGTGCATGCATATGTGTGTGTTTGTGTGTGTGTGTGTGTGTGTGTGTGTGTGTGTGTGTGTGTGTGTGTGTGTGTGTGTGTGTGTGTGTGTGTGTCAGCTACTTGGGCAGGGACACGAAGCACTGGTTGGACATAGAAGGTGCTGGAGGTCTTAGTTTGGCCATTCAGCTAAGATCTTAACCCTATAGCTGTGCCAGTGGGGATTCTTATTGGGGGTCTGGAGAAAGAGGCAGAAACCAGCCCCAGACTAACTGTGATTTCTGTGTGCTCTTAAGGGAAATTGTACTTTACTGTGTGTGTGTACTTGTTATCCCCCA
Source organism: Protopterus annectens (assembly GCF_019279795.1). Lineage (NCBI taxonomy): Eukaryota > Metazoa > Chordata > Ceratodontiformes > Protopteridae > Protopterus > Protopterus annectens. Next base: position 661,164,922 of record NC_056746.1, read on the forward strand.
TTGTGTATGTCCTTCACTGTTGCCAGTGATGAGGACTGAGGCTCCTTGACTATTGGGCCAGTGCAGGGGCATCACAAGACCAATGGCTGTTTTAAACCTAGCCAAGATTAGTCCAAATTTACCAAAATATATTTGACGTGTGTCTATACATAAATTACTTTTACAATATAGGTTTGTTCACAGACTGCCCCTCTCCATTAAGGGCATAGGTTCAAATCCAGTGGTAAATTTGTGATTTATCATCCCCTGGCTCAAGTTATGGTTGACTATGGTTAGGGATGAGATTTGCTTTACATGGATGGGAAGCCTGTTCCAGAAAAAAGGGCAATCTTTGAGACCCATAACCATCTCTCCAACATGTCCTGTTTATGTCGCAGACAAGGTTTAGGTCCTTCAAATGGGTATTTCTGATGGTATTTGTTTTGTAGCTGTGCAACAAACTCATCAGTGTGGAATCAGAGGATGTAATCAAATGGGATCATATTATGTTTTGCCTGGTATTAGATTTCTAGACAGCATGTCAGCAACAATTAATTGTTTTCCAGGCTCATGGTTTGCTCTGGCACTGAAATATCACAGCTGCATTAGCAACTTTTTAATCCAGTTCATAAGAATTAACCAGTTGAACCAGAGGTTTATTCTCTAGCCCCATTACAGTCTTTTTACGTGCCCGCACACTTGCAAGGCATTCTTTATCAATTTGTGAATATCTTTGCTCAGCACTGCATTCTGAAACAAATAAGCGACGGATCATATAACACTTGTCCACCCATCTAGAGTAAATCAGCAAATAGGCCTAACTACTAGCATCATCACTCACAACTACAGACTTTGTGATGTCATAGTATGAGAGCACTGTAGCAGTCTTTAACATTTGTTTCAGTTTCCCAAAGATTTGGTTTGAATCTTTCTTCGTGACCGTGGAAGTCCACCCTCTCTCCAAACCACCTAGACACCACCTGTGTACAACAAGGATTTATCACTGGTCCTCTCCACTTTAACAGTCTCACTAACACCCTATGCACATCCACACAACAGCCATCCATTAAACTATATGCAGATGACTCCACACTCATATGCACATCCGACAACTTGGCACAGCTCCAAAAAATTACACAGAAAGCTTTAACAGCCACTGAATTGGGCTTTGTAACTCACAGATCATACTCAAATCCCCCCCCCAAAAAAAAATGAAAACAAAACAAACTAGTATATTCCTCAAATCCCTCTTTCATGAAAAACACAATTTAAAATCCTCTTTCATAATAATACAACCACCGAAGTCACTTCTTACAGCAAATTATTAGAGATGATAGTGGATGATAATCTTAAATTTTACCTGCATGTACTAAATTGCATTAAAAAATCACCAAAAAACTAGGGATACTTTACAGAGCCAAAAACATTCTCACCAATGCAACTAAAACTATACTTTCCACTAATTACCTCCTTCCCTCACTATTTTATGGTGCTCCCATCCTTACTAACCTTCAGACATCACAAAAATCAAAACTAGAACAATGCTATAATAAAGCGACTAAATTTACAGGAAATACTCCTTTCAGAACCCACCACTTTATAGCACTAAAAAATCCTAAACTGGTTTACAACCCCATCAGCCAACAAATACACAGCTTTTTACCACCTATAAAAATATCCATCATCCATCTGCTTGTCCAGCACTGAATGCCAATCAACACAACTGTGTTCCCAGTTGGTCATTAAATGCCCCAAAAAAAATGCCCAAAAACACTTCTCTGCCCACAAACCTATCAAATCTGCCAAACATGGTCTGTACTCATACTATGTTGCTAAGGCCTAAAACTCCTTACCTGTATTTGTCAAGTCAATAACCTTCCCCAATCCTTTAAAACTATTCTGAATGATCCCTTTCCAAAATCTGTCTTCTGGCACAACCACAGGATAAACTATTTACAGAAATATGAACAAGTACCTATTTATGCCTTAGACCTTCTTATTCTCCCTTCTTCTCACTTCCATACATCAATCAATTTCTCTAGCCTGACTGTCTTTTTAAATATGTCATTACCCTGATTTTTTTTCTCTCAATTCATATTGCAATTCCTGTTTGAATTATACTAATTTACCTTTAATTTCTGTCAAATTGTATCTATTCTTAATTGATATTTTCAGATTATGTCTCATTTGGTATAAATATTTAAACTGTGGATTTTTTTTGTTTTTATTTTTGAAGACTATAACATTATTGTTACCTAAAATGTTTTTGTAATACTTTGGAACATTTCTCCCCAGGCTTCTGCTGAAAATGGGCAAGATGTTAGGGGGGCATGATAGGCAGATCAATTTTTTTGTCCACTCATGTAAATGTGAGGATGTGACAGTGACCTGGTGCTCCTCAGAGAGAGGGATAGGGATAAGGTGTTCAAGGTTGGAGAACCAACTTTTTCATAGGTTCATACCTCGCAATGCGTCCCAAATGTATCTGGCAAAGTTTGATACACTAATGCTATTTTAACAGGTATATATAGCTTGGGCATGGGTGGTCAAGCATTAACAGGCTATCTGTCTAATAGAGACATAAGTACTAGACCAGGGGTGAATTTCTACTTCCCCATCCAGTGACCCAAGTTACATTTGAATTGGGCTTGGAAGAACTCTGCTTCACATGAGTGGAAGCATGGTCTACAGAAGAAGTCTCTGAGACACATACCTGTCCCTCCAACATGTTCTATTTATGTGCAGATGTGGTTTTAGTCCTCAGATTTGATAATTCTGATGCTATTTGTTTTGTGAATCTATTAGAGCAGGACAAGAGAGTGCTTTGTAGATGAGGCATAGATTGCCTCTCAGCAGTCTGTAGGAGATTGAGTACAGGGATGTGGCTTTGAGGCAGTCCATGCAGGATATGTTGTTTACACCCTGTATTCTTTTTATGAGGAACTTCTGTGGATGCTCCACTTCTTTCATATTCCTGGTCAGGGACTTACTAAAGGGGTAGCTGTACTCAATGACTGGTCTGATTAGGGCCGAGTACAGCAGAACAATGAGGTCCTTATAAGTTGCACAACACAGAATGATGTCCTTATTAAGGTAGTCCAGGTTACCATCTACATGTGTTTCCAAATCTCTGACAACTGGGACTCTTCTTAGAGATAGTATCAACATGATAGTTTCCAGGGGTAGTCCACTTCCCAAAGGATAGTGTTATGCATTTCTTGGTATTGAGTTTTAGACTGTGGCTCTAGCATCAGTTATTCATCTGTGTCAGGCCTTCTTTTGTCTTTTGGGGAAGTCTATGACTGTTCCTAGTCTGCAATCATCTTCAAACTTGGTCAGCCAGAGGCCTTTGAAGTTGGCCTAGGCTTCAGAGAAGTAAATGCCAAAAAGGAGAGGCCCCAACATCGAGCCTTGAGGAACTCTGATAGAGACTGGCCTTTTTGTAGAGGTAGACTCCCCTATCCTAACTCATTGTGTCCTGTCTTTGAACCAACTGTCTAGCCAGTGGGTGAGATAGTAGTTTATACCTATTTTCATGAGTTTGTTTACAATGCCTGAGTGGGGCATTATGTTGAATGCTTTAGCCAAGTCAAGGTAGGTAGTTTGCCCTATTTTGTTCTCATCCATTGCTTTGTTGACCTTCTTGAAGAAGTCCACTAGACTGAGTAGGCATGATCTGCCCTTAATGAACCCAAACTGGGTTGGTTCCAGTGTTTGAAGGTTTCCTATATCATTGTTCATCATTTCCATGACAATTCTTGCCATGGCTTTGCATATGAGAATAGGCAGACTTATGGGTAGTTAACTGGGTCTTTAGGTGACTGACCTTTGTGCAAAGGGATGGGAAGTGTAGTCCTCCATTCACTTGGCACAAAGCCTGTCTGGTGACTTTCTTTTTTGCTTTCACATACAATGTGAGGGCATGACACAGACCAGGTGCTCCTCCATAGGAGAAAAGAAAGGTGCACCAGATCAGAGAACAGACTACTTTGTTTTTGCTTCTCAAGTTAATATTCAGGGGCACCAGATCTGAGAGGGCCATCAGGCATTAGATGAGCCAGCTATGATAGGAAGACATGAGATGAAAACTGTGAGATATATATACATATATATAAAATCAATCTATCAATCTAAAGGGAATTCTTCAGGAACATATGACATTCCTGTGAAATTTTGAAAGTTGGGATGGAAGAAATTTATTTATTTATTTTTGTAACAGTACTTTAAAAGGGCAAGAAGTAAAGAAAAAAAACCCTTCATACCCAGCTCCATCTAGACCCATTTCAATTTTAAACCATGTTTATAAAGTGCTTATGTCTATGCTAGCTAAGAGAATGGCAAACATGTTACCAAAGTTGATAGATATGGATAAAAGTAGTTTACTGGAGTGAAAACAAACATTTGACAGAACAGTGCTATTGTTGGTGAGTCTTATTGTAGAGAAAACATTCAATAGACTAAGCTAAGTAATGAAAGAATGTGTGCTGTCTGATAATGTAATTTGGTTAATTAAGAAGATATATGAAGGAGCAGAGGCATAAATTAAGATGGGAGGGTTCCTCTCCAAAAAGTTGTGTTTATATAGAGGAACCAGGCAGGGGTGTCCTCATTCCACTTTGTTATTTGCTTTATATTTATAGCCATTGACAGAAAATAAGGGACTCAAAAAATTCAAGGATATAACTGATGTATTGATCAAGAAAAATAAGCTGTATTTGCAGATGATATAATTTTGTACTTGATATTTCCAGAAAATAACATGTTGCTGTTATTGAACATGTTCCAACAGTTTCAAGTTTTCTCAGGATATAAAATTAATGAAGATAAAACAAAGGTTATAGTGGTAAACAATGTACCCACACATGAATTGGTTCAACATTCAGCAGGATAAATATTTATGGGGATGTGATAGGATGAAGTATTTAGTTGTGTGGATTAAAAAGGGATTGTGCTATGTCAGCTAAGGATATGTGATAAGACATGAAACAAAAGTTAATACAAAAATTGACAGACTGGAATAAGATACAATCTGTGAAAATATTTTTTATCCCCTTAGTTTTATATGCAGGTCAGGCATATAGTTATCATGAAAAGGAGTAGGTATTGGTCATAATTAATAAAGAGTTGTTGGATTTTTTCTCCAGAGGGAAGAGAGCAAGAGTTAATTGGGATAAGTTGAATTCTGCCACAGAACATGGTGGTTTAGTATTACCTGACTTGAAGGCATTTTTTAGATCTACATAGTTAAGGCTCATGTACATAATACAAGCAGAATGTTATAAATCTAAATGGAAAGGGATAATGATGATGAAATAAGGGGAGAAGTCTGAGAAATAAGAAGAGAGTAGGATGTTTGACACAGGACCTTAAGAAGAATAACAATAATCATACAGAACATTATATTTGTAAAGTAGCAGATGATATTCAAAGAAATAAACTGACACAGTAATTGAGAATTGAGTATTTACCAATAGGGATGACTGCAAGTATATATATATATATATATATATATATATATATATATATATATATATATATATATATATAGAAAAGTGACAGGAGGGCCTCAAATTTACTGGAGAAAATTAGCAAAGGGACTATGGTATTAGAAGCAAATAACAAGAGAGGGAAAGGTAGCAGGGGAAGGATAAGGCTAAACAGAAGTTTGGACTGTAAGCTAGAGACCACCCTCACTACAAGAGACTGTGTATTTGTCAAGCTTGCATTCACTCTCTTTCTCATCAATGTGCTTATACTAGCCAAGCATCATGCTTTTTACTCAGTTTGCCATTTTCTTTGCATTTTATCTTACACACATTTTCTGCATTTATGTTAGTTTCTCTTTGTTAATTCAGTCTGTCTAATAATCTGAATTGCTTTTTCCAAAGTTAAATTCATTTCTATCTCTAACTTTTGAGCCACTTCAGTATCATCCTGCCAAATCACAGCTCTGTCTCTAGTCGATTTAAATTCTGGCTGGTCAAACCTAGAATTTTCAGAGAGTACATGTAAGTGCCTGACAAAAACTTCAACAGGCTCTCCTTTAGCTTGAACTCATCATGAAACCATGCCCTTTCATGAATAACATTTCTTTCTTTGTCACAAAATGTTGATTAAGCTTACATATTGCTGACTTACATGTAACACTCTGGCTCCCAGAAAATGAAAGTGAACTGCAAATGACTTTGCTCCCATGCGCCACCTTTTCACTGCATGCTTATCCTACCCCTGCCCCTACCCTAATCTCAAGCCTGCACCTTATTTTCCAAAGACACTTTCCATAACTCTACCACCACACAAGACAGTTAGACACCATGTACAGCAGCACAGGTCTGTATTACAAGGTCGAAAGCCTAAAAGAGCAAATGCTCTTTTATCGAACTGTAAATATCCAAACCATTAAACAGTGAAAACATGGAACAGTGATTTTTTTCCCAGAGGAAAAAAATCACTGCTCCACAAAAAAAACAAACAGACAAAAAAAACAAAAAAAACAAATGCAAACACAAAATAAACTGAGGGACTTTCCCCCCCACACTCCCCTACTTAAATATACCAACTACGTGATCGCACCACAGTGGAGGAAATAGCAAAGTCCCGAATATGGCCCACTGATTTTTTTCCCTGGGGAAAAAAATCTCTGTTCCGTGTTTTCGCTATTTAGTGGTTTTGATGTTTCTGGTTTGATAAAAGAGCTTTCGCTCTTTTAAGCTTTCAAGCTTGTAGTATAGACCCCAGCAACACACATTCACTGCACTTAGCCATAACTCTAAGCCTAACTCAGAAACACTGCATTCAATGAGCAAAACTTGCATGAAATAAACAGTATTAACAGATTGACAGTAAATCTGTTTTAAAAAATCACAAATGGAATTAGATTAAATTATTAAAAAATGCATTCTTGGTATATTTTATAAGGGCAGCAAGGTCAAATCTGGTTAAAACTGACCAAACTGTTTGGCAGTTAGTGCAGATGATTAAGGATCTGAATTGTTAGTGATCTGTGCCTGTAATCAAAGGGTATAGAGTTTGATTTCTTTCAATTTCATTTGCCTGCTGTGTGATTCTGAGCACATTGCCTAACCAGACAGTGGTCCTGGGTTACCCCAGGAAAAAGGTTGCTTGTGTCCACTGGACTTATTCAATTAACAAGTGTATGCAATTAAAGAAAAAGATCATTAACAAGGAGTAGCAAGGAAATGTAGCATAAAGCAGCAGTTAATAGAGTTAGAAGTGTTTTTAAAAGTCTTCAGTACCAGAGCCCTTGATGTAATGCAGAAGACCAAAACATGAGTACAAGGCCCAATTAGTGAAGTAGCTGACCAAGAAGGAAAGATTTACCAGACAGTAAACTTTCCTCTGAGGGATATGTGCCATAGCTACACAGTTTCTTGTAGAAATAGGGGGTTGATACCGCAGTTACATACATGTGTAGTTACAACATCAGTTTTGTTAGAGCAGAGTACCTCATAGTCACATGTAGTGGGGCATGCATGTGATGTTCATGAGACACAACTGCATGCTCTGCTTCTTCTCACCTTGTTATCACCTGTTCATTCTCTGTCTCAGCTTCGTTTCCTGCATTATGAAAAAGTCCCTTTCCCAGTATAATATGATTTTCTTCTGCCCAGGAGTTGCCTTATATGAAGGGATGACCAGGCCATATGAGAAAGGAGACGGTAGAATGGTCAGCAGTTAAGAAGGGTGACAGTAAAAGAAAAAGCAGACTCTTTTATATTCAAGCAATAATCAGTTATGTACTTATGGATATTCCAAAGAAGGAAAAATAGGGTTTCATCATTGCATCCCTCAGACAAGAACTTTAATCTGTATTGTTTTCTAAGAAAATGTAATCTGTCTTCATCTATCTTCATTAATTAAAGATCAGCTTCATTAAAGCTGTGTTTATATGCAGTGTTCTTTGCTCTGCTCTGAAGAATGATTGAAGCAGTTTCCATGAGAATTTCTGTAAGACTGAGCAGAACAGAATGTCAGTAGTGTATAAAAACAAGAAAGCAAATATCAAGAAGTCAAGCTGTAGAAGAAGCAAGTGTACTGCTATAATTGTGCTATCTGCTTAAAATTCTAAACCTGCTCTGTTTGCTCACAGCAGCAGGGTAAGATAAATGAAAAATATAATAAATTCATAAACCATTTCTTACTTTCATTATCTAGCTAACATTTTAGGAGGAGTGGGAGAAACAAACCACTGACTGCATGATGATATGTCTGGTTCTTCAGCGCTTAGCGCTAGCTGGCAATGGAGCTAAAGGATCATCTTGTATAAACTGTTGCAAGGTAAATGATCTAAAGAACCTTGAATAGGCAGAAATGAATATGAACATTATGTGCTTTTAGAAATACTGTATCACATACATACCACTGAGTCATCTGTTGAATTTTGGTATGAACTACAGATCTATTTTTCTGTATGCCTCATCTGAGACATGATGGAATTTTCCACAGGTTAACGCTGATGATGTTTTACCACAAGTTTGACACAGACAGCAAGATAAAATATTTCAGTTTCAGGTGTTGTAGCAGACATGGTTCAACAAATTAGCTGGAGTAAATTTCAGATTTTATTTTTAACAGCTACTTAGGAATATAAATTCAAAATAGGTTGAAAGAATACTTACTTTACTGTTAATAGCTTTCTCAACATGATTGTCTGATATTAGCTATAGTAGATAAATGATCATATGCTTTTTCTGACTTATTAGCAGAAATATGCATCATTATATCAAATAATCACCAGGTTGTGAATACCAGACCAGTTATTGAAAGAGCTGACCAAGAGGGATAGAAGGATTTAATAGCCAGGACCAGCCTTATGCATAGGTCATCTAGGTAGCTGCATAGGGTATCATTCTTCTAGGGGCAATCTTTTCTTATTTATTCATTTTTTATTTATTTATTTTATAACAATGAAATTCATTGTATCTTTGCTCTAAAGATAAAAAAAATAACTATGCCGTATTAAAACAAAACACACCCGCTATGTGATGGGCGCACCAGGTGGTAGGGCTTCACTTTACTTATCTATTCGAGTTAATCCAAATCACATTAGATTTGAATGTTATGAGGTCATGGAGAAAACACTTTGCACAATCTTTAAATGTAGGTGTGAATCTGTGGCACTCAGTCAGGAGGATTTGCATCAACAAGATGCACTTTGTGAACAGTAAGTATGAATTGCTAATGCTGGGCTTTACTGATTGACTGCATTCTTCAGCAATTTACTAGAATATCAAAAATGTTATGAGGGACAGGCCCAAACTATGAGACAAAATCAGGGACATTCTATAGAATTCTGTATAGTTAAAAGGAATGACATGAGTAGTAGTAGCAATAGTATGTTTTTTAGAATGGTAATAACCGATCAACCAGATATTTTCTGCAGTATTTGTTTTATGACAAAGGACGCAGATGAAAATAATTAGGAGCAGGGTAGAAAGAGCAAAGACTTAAAAAACATCATGGAGAAAGTTTAAATATTATGCTACTTGAAAGTAGCATTAGCAAAATAACAGGTTTTGTGTATCAGCATTCATTTTTTGAACAATAAGAAGTATGAAGCGCTAATACCAGGTATTATTTACTGACCGCAATCTGAAAATTCTAATTGTTATAATAGTCATAGCAACATCAATATAGCAACAACTCTCAGGTGTGATAATAGGAGGTATTGCCAGCACAGCTAGCTGGAATTTTGTAAATTATATGTCATTTGTGAATATCAAACTGATTTATACAAGATGCTTGTATCACAAATGTATTGGATGGTGCAGTGGTGCAGCGGTAGTGTTGTCACCTCACAACAAGAGGTTCTTTGGTTCAATTCTCAGCTGGAGTGTTTCTGTGTGGAGTCTGCATGTCCTCCTTGCATTCATGTGAGTTTCCTCCCACATTTCAAAGACATGCATCCTGAGTATTTCTCCCCGTGCCTCCACTGAAAATTGGCTTCATTCCAAGTTGGATTTTACTGGTAAAGAAACAAAAAATATATTGTCCTGTGTATATCAAACTGATTTGTACAGATGTCTGTGTTGAAAAGGTATTTGTAAAGTGCTTGTGTTTGAAATGTATCCACAGTGTGCCCTACTGGAGAGAACAGAAATATACATGCACTATTGTAACTGTTTAAATGTGTACGTTTTAATAGCGGAAACTGGAAATCAGGAGGTTAATCTCAGTCCAGCAAACTTTAAAATATATCTGAAATTAAATCACTTCATAGGCTACGTCATAAAGATGCTATCTCACTTCATAGGCTAGGTCATAAAGATGCTATCTCACAGATTTCAATGCAGCCAGTGACACAAAGTCTGTACAAAGAAGCTTTCTGTATTGTCTTTGGGGTGAGCTAATTACTACTCTGGAAACATGGAGGTATGAAATTGTTTTATGACTTCTAGCACCTGCCACAGATCTGAGCAAAAACTCTTGTGTCTGTATTTTTACAGGTAGGTGCTAAATCCTGTCAGCTTCCAGCAATGGGTGTTTAAATATTGTTTTTCTTTATCTGTCTGAGCTGATCCTTCAATGTTATTTTAAATGTTTCCTGTGATTTGAACTCTGATGCCACAGTGAATATATACTTAGTATTTTCTTGTTCTTTTATTATTTATTATTTAATGTATTTAAACCTTTCATTGTGGCTGATCTTTGTAGAAATATTTAAATTTTGAGAGTACTTGCATATTTATTTGGTGACACTTTATTTGGTGACACTGTGTGGGTCACTCCTAATAGCCTTGCTTTTGGTCAAACCACCATTTGTATTAATATTAATTTCACTCAGTATATTGGGTACTCTTGGAAGAGCCCTAATAGCTGGCAGGAGTGATTGGTGACAGTCATAACTACCTTATAATCTGGGCAGATGGGGGCATAGCTAGTAAACCTGTGGCAGCCTTTCCCAGGTGTGTGTGTGTGTGTGTGTGTGTGTGTGTGTGTGTGTGTGTGTGTGTGTGTGTGTGTGTGTGTGTGTGTGTGTGCTTGTGTGTGTCTGTGTGTGTGTGTGTGTGTGTGTGTGTGTGTGTGTGTGTGTGTGTGTGTGTGTGTGTGTGTGTGTGTGTGTGTGTGTGTGTGTGTGTGTGTGTGTGTGTGTGTGTGTGTGTGTGTGTGTGTAAATCAAATCTCAAAGAGTGTGTGTGTGAGCTACTTGGGCAGGGACACAAAGCACTGGTTGGACAGAGAGCATGCTGGAGGCCTTGGCTTGGACACTTAGCTGAGATCTCAACCTTATAGCTGTACCAGTGGGAAGTCTTATTGAGGATCTGGAGAAAGAGGGAGAAATCAGCCCCAAACTGACTATGGTCTCTGTGTGCTCTTAAGGGAAATTGCACATGATGCAGAAAGCTGCATCTGGAAATACTGTGTATGTATCTGTTATCCTCCCAGTGAACATCCCCCACTGTTGCCAGTGGTGAAGATTGAGGCTCCTTGATTACTGGCCCAGAGGTGGCGGGCAGTCACATATTCATTGGCAATGGTGGGATATCCACATCACATATTGGTTGACAGTGGTGGGATCACCACATCACATATTAGTGAGCAGTAGTATGGATATTGAACCTCTGCAGCCTGTAAGCAGTGGTCACTAAAGAAGGTGTTTATACTGTCAAGCAGCTACATGGTAGACATTCAGTATTTCATATCACAACAGTTTTATTTATTTTTTGCTAGCTTAGTTAGTCAGGGAGAGCAGGCAAGGATGTCAATGGAGGATCATGGCAAGTTGACAATGAGTCAGTGAGCTGAGATGTGTCAAGCGAGAGGTCTGGTGCATGGCAACCTGACTAAAGGGGAAATTATTGCAGCCTTAATCACAGCTGCATCACAGACCAGCAACAAGGAAGACAGCCAGACTGGCCTTGGGGATGTACAGCTCTCCAGAAATGGACAGTTCAACTTTTCATCAGAGGACTTAAAAATTCATCTAGAGTTAAAGACACATAAACTGGAGGCCAAATATTTGGAACTAGAATCAGCAGAGAGACTGCCGCATTTGGAGGCGAAGAAAAGGAGAAACAGATGGAACTAGAATCAGCAGAGTGAATTCAGCATTTGGAGGCTGAAGAAAAGGAATGACTGCTTCAATAACAGGCTTTTACCATATTGAATCTACAATATATGAAATATAGATCTTTGCTGTTGTAAAAGTCAAGTGGTGTTGTAATTCCACAGCTTTAAAACATGTGGATGTCATAAAAACAGAAAGAACGAACATAAAAGTGAAAAACCCTTCTGATGTAAACAACAGACAAGCGCTTTGAGCTTTTTCAAGCCTTCTTCAGATACAAATAGGTAAGCTGGGTTCAGTGTTTAAAAGTTGCTATCATCCAATGAAACAACCATCTCAGAACAAAGCCAGTCACAATGGACACAATAAGAAAATCATGTTCCAGAAAACTTTATGACATCCACATGTTTTAAAGCTGTGGAATTACAACACCACTTGACTTTTACAACAGCAAAGCTCTATATTTCATATACTGTGGATTCAATATGGTAAAAGCCTGTTATTGAAGCTGTTTTGAAGCTGTCTTTTTGCCATTTTGGTTGTTTAGCAAGTTTTGAATACTCAGATGAAATACTAATACTTGTGGTGCAACGCTCTTCCAATATTTACATTGTTTTTTGTTCTGCTGAGTGTTCTTTAGTGGAATTCACTTCTTTTTCTGGAAGAAGAATGACTGAGACATCTGGAAGCCGAAGAAAATTAGAGTCATCGAGATAATGGGGAAGGGAATAATTGAGTCAAACGTAATCCTCTGCAAGTACGGCAGGTGCAAGGCTCAAAATACTGCAAAACACATGTGTTCCAAGACTCATATATGCAAGGATTTGGAGGTTTGCCCAATATAAAAGGATAAACAAGGACAAATGGCAAAATATATTAGCCAATCACTGCTGCAGCTGGCAAAAAATGCTATATCATAAACCTTGGCTGTGTTCTTGCTAGAAAAATGTTTAGATGTCATAACATGTTTACATTGTGTACAATGTCCACAAGGGAATGTACCCATGAGTATATCCCAAGTCATAGTAAGTTGTTGCTTACCTGAAGTTACACCCCTCCAATGTTTATAATGACTGAAATGTGAACCTAGGGTTCATCCTCTCTGATAAAAGAAAAGACATCTGGAATTGAGTATCCCTGAAAGAGAATTGTCAGCTGTAAGGATATTCCAATATCGATTGACAATTTCCCTTAGGACATTGGTGTTGCGACCAAAAGTGTTCAAAAAATGCACCATATGTCTATCCTTAGGTGTGTGGGTGCAATATTCCAGCAAAGAGGATCTATATGCCCAACTACTGGCAGTAATATCATTCCCATAATGGTAACCTCTATTGTAAAATCTATTGATCAGGTCATGCTTATAATATTCATAGGTAGTATCAGATGAGCAAATGCATCTAATATGAAAAAACTGACTTGGGAATATTCTGAATGATATGTCGTAGATGAAGACTGGTGGCATGTAGGAGGCTGTTGTATTCAGGATGTTTATGAAACACCTGACTATCCAGAGTATTATCTAGATTTCTGGAAATAGTAACATCCAAAAAATTAATTTTGGAAAGTTCAAAATGTACTGTAAATTCAATCCCCCATTTACTTTCATTGAGATATTTAATAAATTCCAGTAAATCTGTCTTGTCCACCCACCAAACCATCCAGCAATCATCAAGATATCTTCTCCAGATATCTATTTCCACCAAGTACAGATTATGATTAGTATTACAAATGAATTACGCTTCTAGATAACCCATGAGTAGATCTGCACCTGCCAATAACATTCACACTGGAAGATGAAAACATTTTTTATTAAAACATGTTCAGCAAGACAAACAAGGACTGTATTAAAGACAGGTGAGTATGTCAGCCTTATTTAACCAATATTGTAGGGCTAGCAAACCTGCCCAGTGAGGTATACAGAAAGATGTTTAGTGAGAGAACCCCTACTTGAAACATCTGGCCTACCCAGTGACTTCTGTAAGTTCTTATGTATTTTAGGGAGAAGATATAAATATTGTTGTTTTAGGTCAGACACTGTAAGATGATATAAAGTAGATGAATTAATTATGCCCTCATCCAAAGCTGTATTAAGAAATGAGTCAATCTCACTTTTAAATTTATTGTTCGGAACTAAGGGCATATGCATATAGAATAATAACTCCAATCCATTACTATCACTGCCCCTCCTTTATCAGGTGATAGTATAACCAAATTCTTGTTATTCTTAAGCTGTAATAAAGACTGTTGTTCCATATTAGTAAGATTATTGGGTAGTACTTGAAAATCACTAGCCCTGAAATGTAAGTCCTTAAGGACACAATTCTGAAATATAGAGACATTCCTGTTCATTGGTGGTGTAAAAGATGACTTATGAAACTGAAATGTGGTAGGTCTTTGTGACTCAGTGTCCAAACCAAAAAATAAACACAAGTTCAATAATCAACAAAAGGAAACCACATCATTAGCGAAAATATTTTCACCCACAAAAAATCCAGGTACATAATTCAATCCTTTATTAAGCAGTTGCAATCAGTTTACAACAATGACACAGATGAAATATTGTGTATATTATTAGTGCCCCCTAATATGGTACCAGTACCTGTAACAACATATCCAGATTGTCCATATCTTTTGTGTTTTCTGCCTCCTATGTTGGTGACCCCCCAAGGGGGTATCCATAATACTTTTTTTGGGGTGGGTAAACTCTGCCTGGAATTACAATCTATGTCAGTAGCAGAGGATGATTCATCACCCGAGGTCCCACTATTTCTAGACTTGTTTAAAATTGACTTGTATCTTTTTCTTTTTGTTGTATGGTGTTTAATATCTGGGTTAGCATATTTAACATTTTTAACAAAATCAAATGGTCTCGCCCTCTCATAATCCCTGTTAAAAGTCTGTATCCTTTTTTCTTTAAGTTGTTTTTCAAACAACAATAGCTGTTTAGTTAGATGATTAAAACAAGATGCATAGAAGCTTTCTCCCTCATAAACCTTGAGCTCTTCACAAATGGATTTAACTTCTATAATATTATATCAATAGTACATTCATAATAAGCCACTAAAATGTCCACAAAGGACATAGAGGCCTGTTGTTGAGCCTGGGACCACTGCTCCAAAAGTAAATCACCCCCCCCTCCCCATCAAGGGTTGAAGCCATACCCATAAACCTCTGGGCATAATGCCCTTAGTTTGGTAGGCTTTAAATAACTTTAGGTGCCAAACATTGGTCCTCAAGGACTTCATACTTTTGGTGAGTCTATCAAAGATGGACTGACAAATCATAGCTGGATCACTAATATTTGTTTCACCAGCCCTGTTGGAACTTGAGCCCAGCCCAAAAACATTTACATCATCTTTATTTGCTGATAAGCCCTGCAAGATAGTAATTAAATCCATTCTAAAAATAGACAATTGTCTACACTAATAGTCAAAAATCAAAAAAATCACAATGAAAAAGAAACACCTGTAACAAAGCAAATGCTTCTGCCCAGTTGAGATTATGATATCAACAAACTCCAAATTTCATTGGAAAAAAAATGCTATCATGTAGACTAGACTTATGCAAATATACCAACAGATATATCAACACCCTTATATCTAAGGTGTCATCACAAAAATGCATATACTGAGTTAATAAGCAGAGTCATAAATGGGGCTGAGGATGAAGTTCCAAGTAGAAAACGAAAAACTAGATTCACCCCAATAAACAGTACCTTGATAGAGCAATGAAATGTCCCAAAACTAAACCCCACTGTGGCCTTGAATAATTCAATAAATCCAAATTTCAATGAAGTTCCAAATGGAAAAAGAAGGACTAGAATCACCCTGATAAACTTTATCTTGATACAGCAATAAAACATCCCAAAACTGGCACCGCCATAGCCTTAAGTAATCCAAGTCACAATGAAACTGCTGCCAAAGAGTGTCCACGACTGACCTCCACTCAAAGACAACAAAAAAAATAATAAAGTAAACCAAAATGTCGTCGCTAACATTGGAATCCAAAATCTTGAATATCCTGATTAATGCATAATTCGAGCGAAACTCCTCATATTTAAAAAAATACTAAAAAACTGCCATATAGATCAACATAGAACTCTAGGCTGGTATAACCTCAAATAAATAAAGCATGTCAGCCAACAGGAAAAGCATGAAATCCAAAAGCCAAGGTGCTCCGCTACTGAAATAAAATGTAACACCACTCCAAAGCCAATAGCAGAGAGAACAGAACAAACAAAGTCAAATGCAATCCTCTGCAAGTATGGCAGGTGCAAGGCTCAAAATACTGCAAAACGCCAAACAAAATAGCCAGCGCCAAGGAGTGGAAATCAATATTTTTTTATTATTGAAATGTTACAACACCAAGAAATGATGTGCAAAGCACAAAACTCAGACTGGTTTCGGCAGTGTGACTGCTTTCTTCAGTGAAAACAATACATAAAAAACATGTGATATTTATACACAACATCACACCAAAAATCATATCCTATTGGTCAATCACAATGTGTCATTAATACCAGTCTGAAAAAGCCCTCTCAATCTTATGATCCAGAATAACTGAACCCCAGAAGCAATAAAGGTCAGTAAATTTCTTCCACAATTTAAAGAGGGTGATAATTTTGATATTTTTATTCATATGTTTGAGAGGGTATGTAAACAGTATAATGCTGAACAAGGGCTCTGGGTACAGTTCCTGACCTCCTTACTCCATGGTAAAGCTGTAACTGCTGTTTCTAAATTGTCTGATACTGATTGCTTAAATTATAATGCAGTTAAAAACTGTGTATTGGAATGCTTTAAGTTAACACCTGAAGCATATAGAAAAAAGTTTTGTGAGCATAGACGTAAGGTAGATGAAAGAGTGTGTGATTATATTGCTGAGTTAATCACCTATTTTCATATGTGGCTGAGTGGGTGTCAGGTAACCACTTTTAAAAGGCTGGCAGACCTTTTGGTGAGGGAACAGGCCCTTAGCACTTTGCGTCAGACATGAAAATCTGGTTGGCAGATAGGAATACAACACTGCAGATGAACTGGGGAAAAAGGAATCTTTACTTAGCAAGCAGGGCATCTCTGCACAAGAAGGGGATACCCAGTGCTGCACATGGATATAAGAGAACCAATGGTGAGCAGACTAAGCCACCTCAACAGAGTCCACCGGTAACAAGGGAAGCCACTAATTTGGGAACATGGCCAGGATCGAGGGTTAAATGCTTTAAATGTAACCAGTAGGGCCATGTATCATATAGATGTCCATGCAGGCAAGCTGGTGAACAAAAGGTGGGTGGGGGGGGGCAGCAAGTGGGAATAACAGAATGCCTGTAGTAAGTTGTCTGAAGACAACAAGGGTACCCAACTACCACAAGAGGATACATCCTATCTTAATAGATGGGAAACAGGCCACTGCTAAGAGAGACAGCCTCTGACCTAACCATTGTGAAGCCTGCAATGGTTAAAGAGGAAAACTTAAACTGGGAATCAAGACGTAGTGTTTCTCTTTAAGGGTAGGAACCCCAGTACACCCTGAGAGTTAGAGTGAACTGTAATTCTAGATTTGTGATCAGTGTCATTATTTCAATTTGATTAAACTGTTTAGAGGAACACTACTTGCTTAGGCAGTCTACTGTAGTCAGAGCTTTAGGAGGGACCCCAATTACAAATACCTTTGGCTAGGGTTCACCTTGACTGGGAGGGTGGAAAAGGAAGCACGCAAGTAGGTGTGTTTGAGGATATCCCTGCAGATGTCTTGGTAGAGAATGATTTTGATAATGCGGTACCTTGTGTGCATGCAGTGACACACAGTCAGGCTTGGAGACAGGCATGTGGCTCTGGTAGCCTGGGAGGGACCCAGACACACTGCACACCTGAAGCCAGGACTGGTGAGGTGGCTACTTCATGAAGGGAGCTACTCTGTTGCCGTGAGACTGAAGGTGATCCACAGCTACTGGCGGGTACTGATGTTTCCTTGGACAGAGTGACTGCAAGGGCAGAGGTGAGTAGTAGAAGCCAGGCTGACAGTGAGGCACCACTGTTAGATGATACCATACTTCCTGTGGAAGGTGAGCTGTGAAGGGTTACAAAGACAGAGGTGAGCCAGGCTCAGCTCTCAGACCCTACATTACAAGGCTTGAGTGAGGAAGCTAGGGAGGCACCTGATTCTCAAGGAAAATGGGATTTTGTATACTGGAAGAAAAGGGTTACTGTGTAGAGAATAGACCCCTGAGTAAGGGCTAGAGCGTGAGAGAATAAAGCAGTTGATAGTGCCCAGAGCCTAGCATCTGGCACTTCTAACCATAACCCATGGCATTCCCTTTGCAGGTCATATGGGTACAAACTTTACAAAGAGATGTATTATGCAGAACTTTTATTGGCGTGCGATTGCAATGGATGTAACAGGGTACTGCAGGACCTGTGAGTAGTGCCAAAAAGTAGGCAAGGCAGGAGACAAAGTCAAAGCTCCTTTGCTGCCTTTGCCTATGATTGAGGAGCCATTTCAGAGGGTAGCTATGGATATTGTGAGGCCTCTGAATATCACAAGTTCCACAGGGAAGAAGTATATACTAGTGCTACCAGATACCCTGAGGAGGTAGCCTTGTTGTCCACTGAGGCAGAAAAGGTGGCAAATGCTTTGTTAGAAATTTTCAGCAGGGTAGGTTTCCCAAGAGAAATTCTGGCTGACAAAGGTATCAATTTCATGTCAGACCTGATGGCTTGTCTGTGGAAGCACTGTGAGGTGAAGCACCTAAAGACCACCCCTACCATCCCCAGACACTGGTCTTGTGCAGAGTTTAAACTCTACACTAAAGAGCATGCTATGGACATTTGAAGACCACTATAAGAGGGAGTGGGACAATATTTGCCCCATCTGTTTTCTTACAGAGAGATGCCCTAGGAATCCACAGATTTCTCATGTTTTGAGTTGCTGTATGGACACAGGGTGAGAGGACCTCTAGATTGATTCATAATGAGTGGGAGGGTGAGTGTGAATCCCAGAAGGAGTCTGTTGTAGCATATGTCCTAAACCTCAGGATGAGGCTCAGGGAACTCATGTGTTTTACCCAGGAGAACCTGGCAGAAGCACAACAGCAGAAAAAGGTCTGGTATGACAGGAATGCTCAAGACAGCAGGTTATGGCTCTCATTCCTTTCAGACACAATAAACTGCAGGCAGCTTGGGAGGGATCCTTCAAATTGGTAAGGAAGGTCAGTGATGTTAACTACATGGTAGAACTGCTGAGGAGGAGGCAGGGGAACAAACTGTACCATGTTAACATGATGAAACTGTACCATGAAAGAGAGGCCCTTTTGCTGAGTATTTGTAGAGGATGGCAGGAGGAGTCTGAGGGGGATCTGGTACTGATCTCAGTGAGCCTTGGATTGACACTTCAGTGGAAGAGGTAGCAATATCCCAGTGACTATCCCCTATTAAGGCTTGAGAAATCCGATCTGTGTTAGAGGAGTTTAGGTGCATGCTCACTGGGAAACCAGGGTGTACCCACCTGGTGCAACACCATGTGGATACAGGATCCCAAAGACCTAATAATCAGACCCCTTATAGGGTGCCTGAGAGAGTCAAACAGACTCTGAGGGAGGAGATACAGGAAATATTGGAACTGTTGAAACTGGGGGTAATCCATGAGTCCAGCAGTCCCTTGGCTTCCCCAGTAAAGCTGGTAACAAAGAAGGATGGCAGCAGCAAGTTCTGTGTGGAGTACAGGAAACTAAGTAGTCACACAGAGTCAGATGCTTACCCCATGCCTAGGACAGATGAAGCCTTAGAGCAGTTGGATAGGGGTAAGTATCTGAGCACTATTGATCTTACCAAGGACTACTGGCAGGTGCCCTTGACTCCCAATGCTAGACAGAAGTTAGCCTTTGTGACTCCTTTTGGCTTGTATGAATTCATAAAGATGCCCTTTGGGATTAAAATGCCCCAGAACCTTTCCAGAGGCTGGTAGATCATATCCTAGCAGGAAAAGGGAACATTGTCCTTGCTTACCTGGATGATCCTGTCATCTGTAGACATTCCTGGCAAGAGCACCTCCAGCATGTCAGGAAGGGGCTGGGCAGATTACAGATGGAAAGGTTGACCATTAAGCCCAGTAAGTGTCATGTGGGTATGGCAGAGGTCTCCTACCTAGGACATAGATCAGCCCAGAACCTGCCAAAGTGGAAGCCATTCAGGCATGGCCTGCCCCTGTTACCAAAAAGCAGATGAGGGCATTCTTAAGGACAGTGGGGTACTATAGAAAGTGTATCCCCAATTATAGTACCATAGCTGCTCACCTCACAGACTTGACAACAAAAAACAGGCCAGATAAGGTAGTGTGGACCCCAGCATGTAGCAGGCATTCCAGAAGCTTAAAGGAGATTTGGGAGGACCCCCTATGTTTTCCATTCCAAATTGCAGCAAAACTTTTGTTGTACAGGTGGATGCTCCAAAACATGGGGTGGGGGCTGTGCATTCAGTATTCTGTCTTGGGCCTGACAACAACAATGACCATTTATCACATTATCTGCCTTGGTCTATTAAGTAAGTTATTAGGGAATAGTATAATTCTCTTAGATTCAGTCAGGAATATAGTGAAGCTTAGTTTAGATATTCTTTCCTTTATTTGTCTGAGTCTGTCCTTCAATGCTATTTTAAATATTTCCTGTGATTTGAACTATGCTGCCTCTGTGAATATATACATAGTATTTTTATTCTTTTGTTATTTATTATTAAATGTATTTAAACCTTTCATTGTGGCTGCTGTTTGTAGAGATATTTAACTTTTTAGAGTACTTGCATATTTATTTAGTGACACTGTGTGGGCCACTCCTAAAAGCCTTGCTCTTGGTCAAACTTGTTGCTCATCTTGTGTATTCAAATAAGATGATGAGGCTAGGTGTTCATTTAATTAGTTTATTGCACACAAACACATCTGGATGGATGATAGGAACATCAACCTAATGAACTAACTAACTGACTAACTACTACACACATACATACTTTCTCCTGGTTGCTCACTCAAAATGGCATTCTTGTTTGCCTGTGCTCAGTGGTTATATGCACATGCTCACTGACTAGAATGGCTCTTAAAGGTAAAACACACATTCTGATCTACATACTCCCTCTTCAACTATTCTGTCCTGCAATTAAAATGACAGTTGGATCAGCATGCAAATTATACAGAAATATACAAACAATAACAATCATGTTCAGGTTGCTCTGTATTTGGGATTGAGTCTTGAGATACAACCTGACCTCATAATGTAATAATTAGAACTGGATTTCGCAACAGGACAGCCACTAGGGAATGTTCTTCTTGAGGATTTTCAGGGATGGTGATAAAACTGTTTCCTTTTTCTTGTTTTTTGAGAATTTTGGGGATGGTTTCAGGAACACTCGATGAAAAGTCCTCTGGAACAGGAATATTGGACCAACCACTCTAAGAATTAGAGTCTCTGTTACAAGCAAAGTGTTGCAACACTGGCTCAGACACTGGTAGTAAATGTTTCAGATTCTGTCTGAATTCCATGATCTTGGTTCTTTACACAAACATTTCAGAAGTCCTATTTGGTCAAATCCTTTTGCTGTCTGCATCCTCACTATCTTTCCTTCTTTTAATGGATTTAGAGGCTTGCTGGTTTTATCTTATAAGGACTTTTGAGACAAAAGCTTTTTTAGGAGTTGAGCTTTTACTGCTTTGTTGTTTTTACTACTTGGAAACAACAAATTCTTACTGATTGGTAGTGTGGTTCTAGTTTGTCTTGACATTGACCTCTGTGCAGTTGAACCAAGAAGATTGTAGCTAGGTATGTTTCTGACATTAAGCAGATTAAGAAAAATATCAGTATTGGCACATTTAGACTTTTCCAACAGCTGTTTTGCACTTTCAACTGCATGTTCAGCCAGGCTGTTTGACTGTGAGTATTCAGAATTACTTGTAACATGAATACATTCCCACATTTCAGCAAATATTTTAAACTGCTGACTTGTAAACTGTACACCATTGTCAGTAATGACTTTGTGCAGACTTCCATGGACAAAAAAATGTCTCTGCAACTTTGTATTGACAGTACTGGATATGAGATTAGGAAGCAGGTCAATCTCAAACCAATTTGAATAAGAGTCTACTAACACCAAGTAATGTTGACCATTCCACTCGAAAATATCTGTAGCTACTGTTGGCCAAGGTAGTCCAGGAATTTGGCTTGGCAGAAGTGGTTCTTTTTGTTGATGGGGTTTAGTACTATTAGAAACAGAACAAGCTGAAAGTTCTTTCTCAATATCATTTGACACAGAAGACCAAAACACCAGTCCTCTTGCCATTCTTTTGGTAGAATCAGTTCCTGGGTGGCCACAATGCAAAATTTTAATATACTCTCGTTTTAAAGATTTTGAAACAATCACTTTTGGACCTTTAGCGATGATACCATCTTCTATCAAAATCTCATCTCTATAAGGAAAATACTGCTGCACATCTGGTGTTAAACAAGATTGCTTTGATGGCCATCCTCGACTGATAAAGTGGTTTAGCTTCTGGAGAACTGGATCTGAAGCTGTGTGAGTTCTAAGTTCATCAAGACATGTGGAAGAAGGGGTCAGAGCTTGAATGGCTAACTGAAAGCAGCAGTATTTTAGAGCTGCATATATCTACTTAAATAAAACAGGAAAAAATATTCCTTTTTTTCTTCAAAGTATAAAATCTTATAGATAAATGACTAATTTACATAATTAGAAACTTTGGTGAAGGTTTACAAATAATTTCCTGTCAAAAAGCCTGAAGATATATTCACTTGTTAAAATGAGCAACTCAAAGAATTCTCACCAGGATGCTGCCTTAAAGAAGGAACTACAACAGATGGCATCTACCCTGCAGGAGTTGTCTTTGAAGATGGATGCTTTTAAAGAGAACCTGGAAAATCTTAAAAAAGCAGTCAAAAACAGGCTGACACCCTCAAGGAAATGCTACAACAACACCAGACAAGGATTACAGGAATAGAGGTTTCTCTAAATGACTTAGAAAGCAGAGTTAAGGAAGAGGAAACACAGAAAGAACTGCTTCTTAAACAAAACACTTGGTTGGTTAATAAAGTAGATGACTTGGAAAATAGGGAGAGGAGAAATAACATCAGGATTTTCGGATTACCTGAAAACACAGAAGGTGAAGATATTATTTCCTTTTTATCAAGCTGGATCCCTGACTTTTTAAATTTAAAAGAAGGACTTTCCTTTGGCATTGAAAGGGCACACAGAGCTCTTGGGAAACCTGCCACTAACTCAAACTCTCCTCCTAGGTCAATCTTCTTCTTCTCTCGGCTTTTCCCGGTTAGGGGTCACCACAGTGGATCACCTGTCTGCTCATGATTGGCAGTGGAGTTATACAGTGTTGAATTGCCAGCCCCGGTACCCAACCTTCCACAGAAGGCACACACACGCACACTCACACCTAAGCCCAATTTAGAGTGTCCAATCCACCTACAGCATGTCTTTGGGATGTGGGAGGAAACCAGAGCACCCGGAGGAAACCCAAACAACCACAGGGGAGGACACGCAGACTCCGCAAAGAAGGCACCCCAGCCGAGAATAGAACCAGAGAACCTCTTGCTGTGAGGTGGCAAAGCTAACTGCTGCATCACCGTGGCTGCCCATTCTCCTCCTAGATCCATAATTATCAAATTTCTTTCATGCTTTGACAAGGAACGGATTTTAAGATCTGCTTGGAGGAAGGCACCTCTAAAATATAAACAAAGCCTGATAAGATTTGACAATGACTATTCATCTAGAATAATGGAACAAAGGAAAAAAAGTGCGGCCAATGATAAAGTTTCTGAAACAAAATAACATCAAGGCACAACTTGCATATCCAGCTAAGATAAGAATACTGTATGCCAATGAGATGAGGACTTTTATTGACTTAGAGGAAGTCTCTTTATTTATTAAAACTAATAATGTGATTACTTTACCAGAAGATATGGATTGGATGTCACTTTCTCTCAAAAGAACAAAAGAAACAAATGCCTGGACAGATGTCAAAAAGAAGAAGCAAAAGACTGATACTGTTACAGCCAAATCTCTCAAAGCATCTACTATGATATGAATTGTTTTAATATTACTTTAAAGGACCAATTTTACTGCTTGGAAATTTAAAACAAAGGTAGCTAATTACTAGAATCTTTATCTATATTTATTGAACATAGATGACACATGAGAGTTTTCACATTACCTCAGGTATGTAAAACAGGGTACTTTTTTTCACAGAAGGAGGGTTATATAGCATATAAAATATTTATACTGTAAATCAACATACATAGTATATGTGTATTTTCTCTTAATTTTCTCTTTTCTTCTGTCTTCTCTCTTTTCTCATTGTTTATTTTAACTGCATCTTGTCTCCCTTTCTAAATTCTCTCCTATTTACTATACTAATATAGTCTGCATATAGTTAATAACTCACTATCTATACATAGATACATAATAGTCTAAAATAATCTAGTTTTAAGGTAGACTAATTGGAATAGTGAACTTAATTAATTAATTGTTATTACAATATTTATTAGAGTAATGACAGTCACTGTTATGCTTATTGGGATTGGGGACATGTTCGTGATTAACTCTGAAATTTTCCATTCATATACATATGTCCCTTGAATTATTTCCTTTTAGTATTAACAAATACATAAAGCGTTGTTGCCTCACAGCAAGAGGTTCTCCCGTTCAATTCTCAGCTAGTGTGCAGGGAGTGCCTTCTGTGTGGAGTCTGCATGTCCTCCCCACGGGTCGAGTGGCGTTCCGAATGACATGCGTGAATGGGCGTGCCTTCGTTGAAGGTTGGGCGTCGAGCTGGCAACTTGGCACCGTGAAAATCTACTGCCAATCATTAGCGGACTGGAGTTCCGCTGTGGCGACCCCTAACCGGGAAAAGCCGAAAGACTACAACATTAACAAATACATAAAAAAAAAGGAGGAAAAAAGGTACTGTTGGTTAAGAGAAGTGAAGTTTCTTCATATTCTATTTGCATTGCCATAGCAACAGTAAACAATTGTTGCAGTTTCTATGGACACTGTGAATCTGCGAAGTGCATTTAGCCTCACAGATAACAAATAATAAGAAAAAGTAAAGTTGTTTAGTTATTAAAATGAAAATCAACCTAAACAAGGTAAAATAAATACATAATAGGACTATTTGTATATATTTTATGATTTATCCTTATAGGATTACATATTCCTGGAAACACAACTGAAATGTTTCCAAACTACATGTGCAGTAAAATGTATCTGCTTGATTAAAAAGTATTAATCATTTTAACATGCTGATTCCACAAGCTGTCTGCACTGTAAAAGTTACATTTTATATGTTACTTGAAATTGACAGTCTCTAGAGCACATGAAAAGATACATATTACTTTTTACAACATGTTATTTTTGCAGTTACCTCACACTCTGTACAAACTCACTTGGCAACTGATAGCTATTCATTTAAAATATCAGTTTAAATATTAAATGTGTCCTTGAAATGCTATTGACATTTTGACAAAATATAATGTGAAGTGTAAAATGAATGACTTGAAAGAAGTGAAGTCATGCATAGATTTCAAAGACAGTTCTTGACACTACAGTAAAAGTAAAAATGTATATTCACAAGGATGTATTGAAATGTTTTAGTCTTTCAGTTAAAATAACTTACTGTCAACATTTTGCGATATCAGAAAGTTTGAAGAGCTAGGACATTACTATTCTTTGTCTTTATGATGATTATTTGACAGATGGTAGACTCTGCTTAGTTTAATGAATTGTGACATATGTTTATGAGGAAAAGTGGACTCAGTTACTCACATTGGACTACACATTCCTGGAAACTCAATTGAAATGTTCCCAAATTACTTGTGAATTTAAATGAAACTGCCTGATTAATAAGCATAATTTGCTTTAACAACCTGAGTCCATAAGCTATCTGGTCTATATATGCTACATTATATATGTCACTTGCATATGACAGTCTCTAGAGAACACAAAAAAATACATATTATTTTTGCAACATGCTATATTTGTACTAACCATACATTCTAAACTAACTCAATTGGCAACTGACAAGTTATTTGTTTGAAACATCAGCCTAAATATTAATTGTGGCCTTGAAATATTGTTGCCATTTTGACAAAACAAAACCTGAATTGATAAAGGAACATTTGAAATGCTTTATACTTTTAGTTAAAATAGCTTATTGTTAACTTTTTGCTTTATCAGAAAATTTAAAGAGCTAGGAAATTATTTCTAATTTGTTTTTGTAATGTTTACTAAAGTGATGTTAGTCACTGACTTGTTTAATGGATTGCGAGTCACGTACAAGATGAACTACTGAATGTTATTTCTGTTTACCTATGTTTGCTGAATTTCTTCTATTAGTACTGATTTAAAACAAGGGAAAGAAAGGGAAGGGAAATCTCTGTTTTTGGTCAAGCAGGAGAGGCTCAAGAGTATTCTAACTGCTCCAAGAACTCTCTAAGATGCTCTAAATACTATTTGATTAATACTTACCTAAAGTAAGTCTTGATTACCATATAGGTACCTTCACATTCATTCTAGACCTGGTGTGATTACCCATTCTGGAAGCAGGAGGTGCCCTATGCAGGATGGGAATTGTCAGGGTGATCATAGTTCATTCGTAGACTCTGTTTTGTAAATCTATAAATATGTAAAAGCACTGCACACTAGAATGTAGGGCGTCTCTACTCAGAGTCAGGATACCACTGATAAGCCACGTCTTTTCATAAGTGTAAGTTGAAGTTGGTGAGCTGAAGAGTGGGAAAGTAAAGGAAGTCAGTACACCTACAGTAAATTTATATTTCATTGGTAATCATTCATTGTCTCCTGTAGAGTCCTTTTAGTCAAATTATTTTTAGTAATAATCTATTTGTTGTTGGCTTATTTAGTGTATGCTCCTCTGTTCCATTTAATTTTTCCAAAATGAAATATCTGACATGTTTGGGAGCTCTTAAGGGTAACTAAATATTGGATATTTTCTAAGTCAACATAATAATTGCTTACACTACTAACATTCCATCCTGATATATAAAATACTATAGAATAATAATAGAATAATATAGAATTTCATATCTCTTTTAAGAAAATTCTCCATATAATAATTTAACATATGGAGCTCAGTTGATATTGTTGGTTAAAGGTATGAGTGATAATCTAATAGATCTAACTTTATCTATTGGATTAGGAATGACTTTCATTCCATGTTTAATGGGAAATTCATATTTACTTGTATTTGATATTTTAGAATTAATGTTTTATAGAAGTACTTTTTTAAAGCCTGACCAGAATTTTACCCTACTTATATTTAAAGAAAGAACATTAAATTACACTCCCAAGTTTACACACATAAAAATAACATCCGATGTTATCAGAGAGTATGGTATAACTACTACAATCAAAATAAAATAAAAAAAAAACAGAAGCAAAATGTTTCTTCCAAAAATAACTTGAAATAGATTTAACATTCTTATCATTAAATACTAATGGCTTAAATAATGCAAATAAAAGATCAAACTTACTAAAATATTTAAATCTAAATAAGGCACAAGTAGTATTTCTCCATGAAATGCATTTTAAGACTAATTATAGCTTTATTTGGAACCCTAAGGACTATACAGTCTTAGCTCAATCCTCCTATAGAACAAAGACAAAAGGAGTATCAATTCTCTGAAAGAAAAACATAATCACTCCAAAAGTTATTTATAAATATGAAGACAAAGAAGGTCTACTAGCATTTGTTATAATTAAATTTAATAACAGAATATGGACCTTAGCTAATCAATATTGGTTCCCAGGAATTGGAACAGGAATGGTTAAAAACACCTAGATTTTATTTCCAACAATTATAAAGGAAATCTTATACTGTGAGGAGACTTTAATTGTACCTTAGAAGCTTCTGAAACCACCAAGAAGTCTTTTTGCATAGCAACTATTTCAAAATCCTTAAAAATGGATTGATTCATTTCATTTAATAGACACTTTTAAAGTAAAAGATGATAAATCCTTATTATTTTCCCATAAAGACCATAGATTTGGAACACAAACCAGAATAGACAAATTATTCGTAGTTCAACATTTACAAACAAAAATCTTCAACTTCTCAATAGTTCCATGCCCCTTCTCAGATCATGACTCTCTGATAATGAAGCTCCAAATAGAGTTTAAACCTTTAATCCTCTCAACTAGAATTCCATCATATATCATGAAAATTAAAGAATTCAGACCCTGGATGTTGTCAGAACTACAAATTTTTCTTAAAATTAATAATACAACAGAAATAAGTAGAGTCATGGTTTGGGACTCATTAAAAGCGCATTTATTTGGTAAGGCCCTTAGCTGGTACAAAAACAAAGTTAGAGAGTGGGAATCTGAATCATTAGACTTGCAAACCAGACTCTTGACAGCAAAATCTAAAAAAAATCAGAATTGTCCAGAAGTCAAAAAAGAAATAGAGGAATTAAATAAAAAATACAATGAAATTCTAACACACAAAACTTGTCTAGCCTTGGAAAAATTAAAAATAAACTCATTGGCCACCTCCCCCAGATATCTACATAACTTATCTACATGAATTAGAATACAATCTATAGCAAATAACATTAGTAGTATATATCATGAAAAGAAAGGGAAAAAAGTATCAGATATAGGAGACATCCTTGAAGCATTTTGGTTCCATTATTTGGAACACTTCAAAAAAGAAGATTTAGATACCAACCAAATAAACTTAGATACAAACCTTATCAATATAAAAAAAAAATCCCGGAAACTTAGACCTACAAAAACCTATATCCTACAAAGAAATTGTTGACAAGATAAAATAAAGTAAATCTAACAAAGCTCCAGGGATAGATTGTATAATTATGGAAATTTACAAACTCTTCCCTTCAACAGTAATCTCCCTTTTTCAAGCAAAAATACTACCCTCATGGAAATATTCTCTCATAACACCAATTCTAAATGATAATAAACCATCAGACCGTTGCACTTCATACAGACGTATATAATTACTGAATAATGATTACAAAATATTCATGTCAATCCTAGCTAACAGAATGAAAATCCCACTTTCAAAGACAATTAATAATGATCAAACTGGATTTTTATATAACAGGCACACACATGATAATATTAAAAGGATACTTACTGTTATAGATTATGTGAATAAAGAAGACAGAGAAACACTTGTAATCGGATTAGACATAGAAAAAGCCTTTGATTCCCTCAACTGGGAATATCTATTTAAAACTTTAGCATTATTTGAATTTTCTCCTCCCTTCATCTTATTACTAAAAAACATATATATTAATAACTTAGCCTACATTAAATTAGGTCCTTTCACCTCAGAATCTATCCATGTAACGAAAGGTACTAAACAAGGATGCCCCCTTTCTCCTATTTTATTTGCTTTGGCTATAGAAATACTTGCAGAAATAATACGCAATAATCCAAAAATAAAAGGAATAGAAGTTTATGACCAGTTCATATCTAAAATAATGCTTTCTGCTGATGATATTTTATTAATGCTATCAAACTCCAGAGAGAGTCATTAGGAGAGCTAGAAGAAGTAATGGAGAAATTTTATAAGATTTCAGGTCTACACTTTAATGGATCAAAATCAAAATTTCTATTTTTAAATAAGAAAAAAGACCTACAACCTACAGATAAATCCATCATAGGAAAACAAGAACTTACGATGAATTATTTAGGAATAGTGTTATGCAAAAATATAAACCAAACAATATTAATAAATTATAAAAACATTATTGAAACAATAATATATATATAGAAAAGTGGAACAAAATTATATTAACTTTTGAAGACAGATTGCAATTAATAAAAATGGTCTTATTGCCAAAAATACTATATGTAGCATTAGCAATACAGTTAATTCCTAAAAGATGCATTCTTAAAGAAATAAACTCATGTTTAATAAATTTTTTATGGTATCCCGAAAAGAATAGAATAGCTCTAACTCATTACATTAGACCCTGGAAACAAGGAGGATTGAACTTCCCAGAAACAGAAACACATATAAAAGCATCTGTGCTTAAAACTACAATAGACTGGATAAAACCACATTATTTTGCCAACTGGAAAGAATTAACAATGGCTATAATAACAAATTAATTTAATCTGTTAAAAAAGTTTTAATAGTAGACAAATCAAACAAACTCTGGTATATACTATTCATAAGTATACAATATAATATAACACAACCTTCTAAAACAACACTGATTGATCATTGCATCAATTCCTTTAGGAAACTTATCAATGCAAACATAGATCTAAAACTTTGGTTTGACTTTTTAACCCCATTTACCATCACTAAGAACTTTCCTCACAAAATATATAGGGGAAACAATAACCTCCTAGGAACAAAATGGATTCTTATGCTGGTTTCAATGTGTAAATAAATTAAATGTTTTAGATATAAATATGATAAAAACTTCTTACAGTATTCCAACACAGGACTGGTAACCTTACAAAGCATTCTAATGTACACTCAAGATTTATGCAGATTAATTAATAATTCCTCATTTAAAGATATTCCAAATCTAATAAGTGGTCTGTATGAATTTATATATATTAGTTGTGAAAAAAAATTCCATTTCAAATCTATATAAAGAGTTAATAACATATAAAACAATTCCCAAACTATCATACTGGCAGTTCTTAACAAAAGGTCAGTCATTGCAGTTAACAGAAGAAATAAAGCAACATCTTACTATCAGTTAATTACACCTCTAACACGCAGTACTAGAACATATTTAACTGTAAATACTTACATCACTGTGGTGGTGGTGCTGCAGTAGCGACCTCACAGTTAGACGTTGCATGTTCGATTCTCAGTTAGAGCGTCATCTGTGTGTCGACATGCGTGAATGGGTGTTCCTTCGTTGAAGGTTGTGCATTAGGCCCGGCAAGCCAGCATGTAAAAATCTACTGCCAATCATTAGCGGACCGGAGTTCCGCTGTGGCGACCCCTAACCGGGAAAAGCCGAAAGACAGTTAGTTACTTACATAGAGCATTTTTAACACCAGATAGAATTAAAAAGATCAGTAATACTAAAAATGTTTTTTGCTGGAGGTGTGAACAGTCAAATAAAGCAGACTGGATTCATATTTTTTATGAATGTAATAAAATTAAATCATATTGGAATGGAATCAATCATTTTTACAAGCTTTATTTAATGAATCCTTTACCTTAACTAAAGTATTGATAACATTAAATGTAAATGAAGGTCCCTACCTGAATAAGACAAATATGTATTTGTTATGGACAATACTTGCTATATCCAGGAAATGCGTAACCAGAAGGTGGAATTCAAATACACCCCCGACCTTGGAAGAATTCTACACTTTACTGAAGACAACTACATTGATGGAAATAAAAATCAAAGAACTACGAATCTATCCCAGGCCATTGGTAAATAATCCTTGGAAGAAAGTTATATCTTTGTTGGACACTCTGCAATAATCAATATTGTATCTCTGATAACTGATCTGTTAATTCTATATTTAATAACATACAGTGTATATAATTGAAAGTCAGGCTATTGTAAGTATTCTATATAGTTTAAAATGATATTTAAAAATATTATGCAAATGTTATTTTAATTGAAAATAAAAAAAAAAATATTTGAGAAAAAAATAAACTTTATCGCTAAAAAGAATGGGAATGTAAAAAAAAAAAAAGACACGTGGAAGAAAAAAATTCTCACTTCCATGACTTCAAAATCAGGTTGCTCATTTTCATGCTGTTCAGTGTATTTATTCTGGGAGATCTGGATAAAGTATCAGCAAGATAAAAAAGATTGCCTTTTGTGCAAACCAAGTGAAAATTGTAGCTGTGTGCATAGGCTTTTTCAAAATAGTGACCAAAGGTTGGTGTTCTGTCTCAGTTTGAATAGGTCATCCACAAATATAATTGTGGAAGTTTGAACATGCAAGCACAATTGCCAAGAGCCCTTTCTCTATCTGAGCATACTGCATCTTGGTCTGGGTTAAAATTCTAGGTGCATAGGCTACTGGTCTGCCCTCTTGAAGAATGACTGCATCATGACCAAATTTTGAAACATCACAGGAGAGTGACAGGTTTATAAACATCATAATATCTTAAAGTGGGTGGACTGGCAATTCTCTGTTTCAGGACATCAAATGCTCTTTGGTGTTGTTCTCACCAGGACCAGGTTACATATTTGCACATCAGCTCTCTTAGCAGTGCTGAAATCTCATTCAAATCTGGAATAAACCTGCCTAAATAGTTGACCATGCTAAGAAAACATTGTAAGTAAGTATTGTCTGGAGCTGGCATCTGAAGAATTGCAGTTTGCTTGGAAGGATCTGGTAGTAAGCCTGAAATGGTAAACAAATCACCCACATAAGTAACTTTTTGTATCCTGAACTTGTTTTTCTGAGGATTCATCTTAAGATTCACTTCATGACCACATTCCAGAACTTTTCTGAGGTTTCTATCATGTTCATCTTCACCATTGCCTCTTACAAGAATATCACCTACTATTATAGCACATGGATAGCCAGAAAACAATTTGCTGCATTGCACTTTGAAAGACTTCACTTATCCCAAATGGCATTCTCAAAAATCTATACCTTCCAAATGGCATACTTAAAGTGGTTAGCAAGGAAGATTTTTGGTCAAGCAAAATTTGCCAAAATGAACTTTTCGCATCTAAGACAAAAAAAAACAGTGGCATTTGGGATAAGAGCAGCAACTTCTTCGACTGTTTGCATTGGATGATGAGGTTGTTTTAGTGCTTTGTTCAAATCTCTTGGATCAATGCATATCCTATCATCTGACCTTTTCTTCTGAGCTACCACCATGGAGGATACCCATTCAATTGGTTCTTCTACTGGACAAATTACTCCTAAATGTACCATTCTGTCCAGTGCTTTGACTCTGCCTTGTAAGGCTACTGGAACTTTCTGTGTTGGTCTAATAACTGTGTTTACCTTGTGGTCTAACTTCATGGAGTACACAACTGGGAGTTTGCTTAACTTGTCTTCAAAAAGATCAGCATAGTTAGAAAAAATAGTTTGTGTGAAATTTTCATTGTTACATGTGCTTACATGGTGGACTTCTGCTTTAAATGAAAGCAATCCCATCTTCAGACTGTCTTTGAGGCCTAACAATGACTGCACATGCCTCTCGACTATGTAAAATTGCAAGCACTACTGAGCCTTCGATTTGAATTTCTTCACCACCATAAGAAATAAACTTTGCCAGATCAAACTTCTCAATAGCTCTTACTTTGGCAAACATTTCTGCTGACATAACATTGCACTTTGAACCAATATCAGCTTTGAGCTCTACAGGTCTCCCATTAATCAGAACAGTACAAAATATTTCATTCTTTGCCAGCAAGTCTACCGTATTGACTGTTTCATCAAGCACTGACACACCATCAACATAAACAGTAGGGTCGCAGCTTTCTAATTGATGAACTTGCCTCTTTCAATGCTCTTGTTTAATAAAACAATATGCCCCTTTTGATTTTCAGAACCCTTTGAAATTATTCCAGTTTTTACATGTGTGGCACTGCTGACCAAAAGCTAAGCACTTTTCTCTTTTGGGCTAATGGCTACCTTCACAATTACAATAGTTGACCGAGCATGCTCTGGATTTTACTGGAGCTTCTCTGGAATTTGCTAGAAAGGTTCAAGGTTTCACTGAAGCAACCACACCCTTAGGCTTGTATCTTTTAACCTCATGCTGCATACTGTCAACATTAGCACAGGAAGGCACTGCAAGCATGCTTTCCTCATTTGTAAGCATATTTGTATACTTTTCTGTGAGCTCATATATCTGACAAATCTCTATGGCCTTATTCAAAGTTAAATCACTGTCTCAAAGCAAAACCTTTCTCACTGCATCATCCTTAATACCCCACACAAGCCTGTCTTTTATCAACTTATCTCTTAAATCATCAAATCTCCATGTTTTAGCCTTATTTCTCAAGTCAGTTATATATGCTGCAAAAATTTCACCATGCTTTTGAACTCTTGTGTAAAATATGTGCCTTTCCATTGTAATATTCGTTTAGGGGTTACACTGTTCTCTAAATTTACATTTTAAGCACTCAGGGTCTTTCTGTGTTTCGGTTGGTACTACAATATGATGGTCTTCACCCTCCCTTGCATACACAGCTGGGCCATATACAAATGAAAGCTCCCATTAAATGGCTTCTGAACCAGCTAAATTAAGCAGAAGAAAGGCCTTTCTACATACATCTTTATCAGAAAAAGCAGCCTGTATGAAAATATCATGCTCTTGCTCACTCTCCAGTTTTCAGCAACATTATCAAATACTAGTTTCCCAGGTGTATGAAATACTTCTGCCATGCCAACAAAATACTTTTGTAATTATGTTCAAATGCACACACACATACCAGGTGCTCAAAAAATATTCAGCTGCACCACAGTTTCTTTGAAATGACTGCATTTTGCAAAACAACTGTACTGTAATACTGCACAAACTTGCAAACACTTTGCACACCTCAGATATCTCGAGTAGCTTTAGTTAATATGAAAAAGAAGCACACAATGAAAAATATGGTTGTTTTCTCTTCTTTATACATTTTATGCAATTCAGAAATAATTTCAAACACTTTTGTAAGCATTTGAGTATTTTTTTATCAATATTTTGAACATTTCATTTAATTAGAAAGTTATTTTGACCATTTTAAATGCATTGTTTTATACTGAGTAGAAAATCATTTAAACGAGTTTTAGTAACTGGATTTGTCTTTTTGACTTGCTTGTGAATCATTTGACCAGGGATGATTCACTCCTGCATATTCCTCCAACCGTAACTGCATGCCTCATGATCTTGAAGGAAAATTTTTCTAGCATAAACGTAAAACCATGTATACATTATTATAGATGAAAACACAAATATTTAGAATCCAAGCATGGCTAACAACCCAATTATCATATGGACATCTAATTCTATTACATTTTCCCATATATCATCCTCCCCTAGTAGTGCTTTACCATGCTTTTAAGGCAATATAACCTAATTGACCCATGAATTTAAGCTGGTTTCTGAATCCAAAGATAATTATACATTCTTCTTTAGATATGGTAGATAAAAAAAACAATGTTCTGCATTGCTCAGAACATATTCACAATGGGGTCTCATATTCTGACTCAAATGACATTGTCAATATACTTGAAAACAAAATTAATGTTAAATACACCTAAGACATCTATTGAAACCACCTAAAATATACATATCCCTTACTCTCACAAATATCTCCTAAGATCATTTACTATGACTATTCATCACCTCAAAAATGGACAACTTGTTTCAGCAATTTTCTTTGATATGTCAAAAGCCTTTGACACCGTATGTCACCAACTTCTACTCAATAAACTTGCATCATACAAACTCAGTAGCTCATCCCTAACATGGTTTCTTAGCTATCTGTCAAACTGTTAACATCCTACAAAATGGGAGAGCAACCTATCCCCACTACTAACAACATCCACTGGCGTACCTCAAGGATCCTTACTTAGCTCCCTCCTCTTTGTCATATTTACCAGAAACATCAATTCCTCCACCCAAAATGCCACCATCATCCAATATGCAGATGATTCCACTATTATCTGCTCAGCTTCTTCCACCAAGAACTGCAACTAAAAATGCAAAAATCTTTCCAGGACATTGAAAACTACCTCTCCAACCATCGATTCATCCTCAACCCTAACAAGACTAAGTTAATGATTTTAAACAAATCAACCAAGCTCAGCTCACTATCTCTCTTCATTTACTCCTCTAATGCAACAAAAACTGAATTTACCAATCAGACAAAGCTCCTAGGAGTAACAATTGATGACAGATGACAGACTAAAATTTGATAAACATATATCCCTAACAAGTAAAAAAGTCCATACCAAACTTGGTGCTCTCTATAGGGAAAAACCATACCTTACTCACCAACTCAGATTAGCCACAGCAAAATCTCACTTGCTATCCACCCTCCTCTACTGCTCAGATATTTTCACCAACCTATGTAAGAGTCATGCTATAATAAAATATCTTTGTTTGTGGCCAGTCACCCCTACAAAACTCATCACTGCTCCACTCTTCAGCAACTCATCTGGCTGGAACTTCCCAACCTGCTAAGTCTAAACCAAATTGTCCTTGTCCACAAAGTGTTACACAACCCCAGCAACTGCCCTGCACTTTCAGTCTTGGTACAACCTAACTTTCAGTCTTGGTGCAACCTAATTTTAACTGCAGATCCCTTAGGTCATCCAACTGACTACTGCTTAAAGTTACCCAATCTCACAACTATAGTGGTGACTCCGTCTATTCCAATAAAATAACTAAAGACTGGAATGCTCTTCCACAGCACATCCAAAACAATCCCAACATTTCTTCATTTAAAAAATAAATAAATAAAAAGATTATCTCAATGGCAATTGGTTCTGCCCCTGTATTTCACCTGGGTATTTTTTTTCTTTCTCCTATTTCTTTCACAATTCTCTTCTAGTGCACCACTCTTCAGCACCTTTAAGCAGCTAGTGCTGATAGCCCATGTTTCTTGTTTTGATTTTAATTAAAGGTTTTCTGATAGATGTTTTGATTTTTTTCGAGTATCAATACCTATGTAATATGATATACATTTCTTAATGTTTTGCTTTTTCTTAGTAATCTTGTTAATTGCATTGTTGTTAATACTTGTGTCAATACTACATGTACTTCTAACTGTTACTGTACTGGAGCTTTTCTCACCGGGTCTCTGTTGAAAATGGACTACTTGCCCAGTCGGACACTACCCGGTTAACAAATGTAAATAAATTAATATTCAAATAAAAGTGCTAACCATGGCCAACAATACTTCCTCTAATGGACCTGACCATTTACCTGGATGTTTATTTAGTACTATTATACATGTTCTGGCAGACATGTACCTCAGAACTGTTTAACTTAAGTTTGGTTGCTGTTTTTGCCACTGATGAGTTGTGCACAGCAATGATGATGCCCCTCCAAGAGGTTGGCCTTGCAACCAACTCTGGTAATTACATATCTATCAGCCTTACAAGCCACATTTGCAAGGCCATGGAATGTATTGAACTGACCTCATAAACTGTGATATCAAGAATCTTGTTAGACTCAACCCTTGAGAGTTTGGTTTTGTGAAGGGTAGAGTCTGTCTGTTTAATGTCACAAATTTCATCAACGGGGTTACAGAGGCTACAGATAGTAGTCATGCAGTGCATGTGGTGTACCTTGACCTGACTAAAGTCTTTGACACAATTTCCATGCTGGCATCATTCAAAAGTTAAATGATTAAAAAATTGACCCATGTGTTATAAGATGGATAGCAAGCTAGATGAAAGACAGAACCAACACAGTTCCAGTTGCTGGTGGTTCATCAGAAAGTATGAAAGTGACCAGTGGCATTTCTCAGGGATCTGTACTGAGATGTCTTCTGTTTGGTATTTTCTTTTTAGATCTCAAAGCAAAGAGCAAAAAGCTAAGAGGTTTGGCTGACAAATGCTGCATATGGTTGCAAACTGGTGGTTGTTAAGTCTTCCTGTGATACCCACACCCTCCAGAATGATGTTTTCCTAGTAAAACCTTTCAGTACTAAAGATGAGCTCAAACTAAATGCCAAAAAACAGTGTTCTCATTTTTGGTAGACAGTCACTCCTCTCATCATACTGTCTAGAAAGCACCTCTCTATGAAATGAAAAGGAAGTTAGGGACAGAGGTACTTAGCTCCACATCCTTTAACCATCTTGCCATGAAATAATTTTTATTTAACCCAATGAATTGCTAAATGAATATCACTCTGCTATACTCAGCATTGATCAGACCAAATATTAAGTACAATGCTCCTTTGGGATGTAGCTTACTAACTATATCAAAGAATTAGAAAGATCCCAAAAGTTCCTAACAATAACATCAAGACTGAGTTATCAAGAGAGACTGTACGCTCTATCCCTTTATTTAAAGTCTTATAGACTTTTGAGGAGTGATCTCTGTCTCTCTGTTACTGTGTCATTAGAGACCTGATTATCCTGGATGCCCTGCTTCTCTACAAATCAAATATTTTCACCAGTACTAGAGTAAGAGATCTAGATCTTCAACTAGAATAAGAGATCTAGATCTTCACCAGCAGATAAAAGAAACACACAATATGGGATTGTTTTTAACCCAGAGCCTCCATAACCTGTGGAATAAACTTCTCTTGCATGTTAAGCAGTGTGACTCACTATAAACTAGATATCTGGATGGGTACCCAAAATATTTATTCCAGGACTGACTGGTATATTCCTTCTGGGGAAAAGAGGTGCTGCCTGAAGGACAGTACTGGCAAGGTGGGAATTGTGATGAGATTCAGTGGTTATGGAATATTTATGAATCTGTATACCTACTTAAAGCTCTTCAAACATTTGCTTTAATATTTCTCACTTCACCTGTTAGAGCATGTGTTGTTCATCTTCCACTGCATTATCTGTTTTGCCTGCTACGCTCTTCTCTCACTTCCCTGTTGTTTCTTCATTTACTGCTCATACAACTGACTGCATACCCATTTACTATTCATACAACTGACTGCATACCCACTTACTGCTCATACAACTGATTGCATACCCATTTACTGCTCATACAACTGACTGCATACCCACAAACTGATACGTATGACTCTGTATCATTCTCATATCTAAACACCCCAACACAAATTAATATTATCAACCTCTTTTGCTTTATATTTGCAACACTCAGCTTCTTCCCAACAATCCTTCACCTTAATTGACATAGATAGCCAATAGCAAATTCCCACCTTATCTCCACCCTACTTTATGCCTCTCCAATATATACCGACCTAAGGCAATGTGATCTAAACAAGCTAGAGACCTGCTACAACAAAATCGCCAAATTCGCCACAGGGGCATCCTACCGTACTCACCACTGTCTCTCACTTGCTGAACTGGACTGGCTTGAACTCCCTCACCTCCTTCAGTGGTATCAACTCTCACTCGCCCACAAACTAGTAAACCATCCACTAAATGTCCCATCCCTCCAGAATCTACTCCAACCCTATCGCACCACCAGACCACTAAGATCCAGCAGCAAAAATCACTTGCAGATCACTAAAGCCAATAACTCTGCTGGTGAAGCACTATTCTCTTGCGCCATAGCGAAATTATGGAACTCACTCCCACCCACAATTACCTCCATACCATCAGGCACCCACTTCAAAACTTTACTAAAAGTGCAACTAAAAACATGCTGGCTATGTCCTTGCAACTCCCACTCTAATATCATCCACCCCATCCAACCACTACCTTTCTTTCCACTCCACTAACTACCTTGATTATAGCAAGCTCAGATGCTCATAAGCCAGTACTTATTATACAGCACGTATTTCTTCTTCTTGTAACATTTGTTAATGTCTGGTATGCACTTCACAGATAAAGATTCTGGTTGTCTACTGATGTACTATGTTCTTCAGCTGTAAATATGTTGTAAGTAATTGCTATGTAAATTGTTATTCACTATGTAATCTAATGTATATACTGTCTGTTTATTTTAACTGTGGAGCTTTTCTCCCCGGGCCTCTGCTGAAAATGGACCTACGTCCAGTCGGACACTCCCGGTCAACAAATTTAAATAAATAAATAAATAAGCGTTCTGTACTAGTGATGAAGCAGCCTTACCTGCATATGAAACAAAGAGCCCTCTACCTTCAAGCATCGTGATGTCTTCTGATATTTGTGTGACCAGTCTTCCACTCCAGACATCATACTTTTCCTTATCCATCAGTGACACATTTTAATGGCCCCTTACCCACTTTCTCTCCAAGATTTTGTAAATTGTTTCACTTCTACCTCTTTGCACTCTTCACCACTTTTTTCTGAGTATCATCCCTCACCTTATTTCTTTCATGTTTACTCTGTAAACGTAGTATCAATGTTCACGTTAATTATTGTAGCGTTATCTTATTAACATATATTTAGTATAGAATGTCACATTTCTAGCAGCCTGCAGACGTCCTCATATTCCAAAGCATTTCCTGAAAAATCATATTAAAAAGCACAGGATAAAAAAAATGTAAATTTTTATGCAAACAATAAAAGCTATTTAAACTGTATAAATAGCAATGCTATCAGTAAGAAGCATTCTTTACAGTCAATGCAGTTATAGCCTTTCCATAAATACTATAAAATATTATAATGCACACAAACCCAGAATTATATTTTTTGCTAAACTTTCACGTCTTGGAAAATATATAACCCAGATAAATATTGTTATAACATTATTCTTAACCAGACATACGTTTTCACAAGACAGCAGGGAGTTCCTCTCTGAGTCAAAGTTTATTGAAATACTGACAGAAATATGAAAATGTATGCTTAATTATATAATTAACAATATAAATAACCCTAATATCTCTCCAAATATTAAAGACAGATTTCTTCAAAAACATCTAAGGTTTTATAAGTCATATGTTTTTTGAAGTAATAAGTACAAATGGAAGTATTGCTTATTTTCATAATCACAAACAGCTAGCAGTATCTCCAGTAGATTGTAATGTAAATGGACATTGACCATACATATTCCTGTCTCAAACCAAGGTATTTCATACCATACCCCCTCAATAGCATGTAGATGTATCAGATATAAAAATATGAACATAAATATGAAAATATGAATAATAAGTGACAAATACAGACACCTCTGTCTATGCAGGACATCCTAGATTAATAATCTGAGTGCCATTATGTTAATAAGTCATTGCCTTTTCTAATACTACCTATTATTTGATGGTATAGTATAAAAAAGGTGCTATAGGCTTTAGTGAGAATATAGCAACCGATCTTCTTTTCCTATAATACACACACACACACACACACACACACACACACACACACACACACGCACACACACACACACACACACACACACACACACACACACACACACACACACACACACACACACTCTTTACTTTATAAAAATTCCACTATTCAGCAATACTACCTGTCTCTGTAAATCCCTTCCTTTCCCTACTTTGAATCCTTAAATCCTAATTTTGACTCATAACCACTGCCATTACACTCTCAGTTCTCATTTCACTCCATTATCTGTATCATATTCATTACATTCTCCATCAAATATCTACCT
Organism: Protopterus annectens; assembly: GCF_019279795.1. NCBI lineage: Eukaryota > Metazoa > Chordata > Ceratodontiformes > Protopteridae > Protopterus > Protopterus annectens. Next base: position 661,206,122 of record NC_056746.1, read on the forward strand.
GAACTAGCCTTTAGCTTTCTGATTCCTCTATCTCCCCCTTTTTGAGTGGCTTATTAAAAGTCTTCTATTTCCATCCCTCTAAGTCTGTGAGATACATTAACTGCTTTCACACAAGTCTTAACATCTTTTCTTCTCTGGATTTGTAAACACTCTTTTCCTGTCCTGTTCATTCTTGCTTCAACACATATATTTCTTACATATTCTGAACCTTCCCTACTCTATATCCCATGGAGTAACTGGATCATAATGCACTAGATATAAATACAAAGGCAAAATGATCAACCTAATAACTTTGATTGTTTACCCAATAAAAAAATCTCTGTCCTTCATCTATCCAACAGACTAACTACCATATCATTCAAATCCACCCAATTCTCATCTGCCATCTCACCTATCTTGATGCTTAAATGTTTTTCTTCCTACTTCCTTATCACAGGTTCAATCACAAACAAGTTTAGAGTTTTAACCCATATTCCACTCCAGACTGCTTAAAGGTCTTATCGATATTGTCTAAAAAAAATCATACAGCAACTTGGCTCCATGGCACAGAGAAATGAAGTCTTGACAATGAACAAAGTGATCAAGGTTCTGTTATCAGACCCTGCAGTGTAGGCGATGGGTGGAGTGAGTGAAATAGATTGAGAATGACATTGAGAGAAAGAGAGACAAAGAGAGAGGAATTGATGAGTGGAGCCCATTGCCTCTCTCAGAATGAGGGACAGATCTGCATAGGATCTGCCCAGGGGCACATGCTCAACTCCTGATTTCCCCTGGGAGATAGGAAAAACTACCCAGTGGTGTTTCTGTGTGGGTGGACAGGGCATACTGCTGATGTTAACACCTTATTGAAGTGAGGGCAGTTCAGTGCTGATACCCACTGTGCATTCCACTCATGGATTCTTGCTAGATAGGAAAAGAGGTAAAGTTTAAAGACAAAAATCTGAGTCACCATTGATGGAGTCCTTAGTGATGTTCCATCCTGTTACGCCCACCCTTGGTGATGAAACACACAAATGGGCCAATTGGATGACAGGGGTGGGGCTGATGACCAGCATGCAGCAAGGGCAATGTGTCTCAAGAAAAAAAAATCATACAGTCATGCACAAATACATGTAAAATTATTCCAGTTTTCTGGTCCTCTCTCTCACAAATAATGCCCCACCTTTTCAGCTAAGTTTTCTTCTATCAATGAGGAACAATGATACCACAAACCTTTGTACAGAGCTTTTAGTCCTCTGGTAAATATCTTCTAACCTACCAACTGTTGAAACACTTCCAATAGAAATTCCCATTTTACTGCATCAAATGCCTTCTACATATATCGATCAGCACCACACATGCCCTTCCTCTCCATTTCTTTTTTGTCCATATTGAGAAGTAAAGCAATAACCTCCAATGACATATAGAAGATTTGCTCTTCACATGATAGCTTAAATTTCCTTGGGCACTGCTTTCAGTATCCACATCAACTAAAATCTTCACAAATAATTTCATGTCTGTATCCCCACGAAAACTGGTCTGAAATTAGAAAGATCTTCTGGATCCATTTTTCTTTTAGCAAGAAGCACAGTCATTGCTCCATTCACCAACTCCAGTAATATCCCTCTCATCCATTATCTCATCCATTACTAACTGTAAAGCATCTCCTAACTCTGTACCGATAAAAATCAATTGGAAATCCAAAGGGCCCACCTGCCGTCCTCTTTTTCACATATTTAATTGCTTCTATCTTTTCTACTCCATTCCATTTATAAAATATTTTTTCTGTCTTAAAATATTATATGTCCCTGCCAGTACTGTAACTGGTGCTATGAATGTCAGTATATAGTTTAGTTTAAAATGCTTGATAAAGTCTCCTAGTATCTACCTTCAAAGTCCATTTCATCACATTTAATGCTTAATTCCCTCATATTCAGGACTTTGCTGTTTGATCTTTCATCACCAAGCTTGGTAATTTAATCTTCTAATCTCCTATTATAATGCTCCTCTCTTAGCCAGTTCTGTTTCTGTTTGACCTTCCTCAAAACTATCAGAATCGTACATTCTCCTTAATTCTGCCATCTAGATTATCTGTTTTGCCTATACTGTATTCCACAATCTGCCAACCTCCTTCTGTCCATTTTAATCCACTCCACCATCAACTATTGCTCATAACATCTCATCCATGTTGTCTTTAAGCCATTTCATTCCCTATATCCTATCTTCCCATTCTCATCCCTTTGATTCTCAACTGTATAAGGTATTGTTGCCATCAACAACTGAATGTCATTAACTCTCCAATATGTTGCTGATTTCAATTTCCATATGACCTGTCTTTTCACCTCCAAGTTCCAACTCATAATCACCACTGAATGATCAGAAATATTTTCTGTCTCACCCAATACACACCTAGAATTAGTCTGTTCAACCTACTCATGTACTTCACAGAATTCTTCATAAAGTTTCTCCCATTTTCTCCATACTTTTCTCTTTGTACATCACCAATCCAAATCATTCCATTCTCTGAGATGATGTGTTTTCGCTTTTAACATGGAAGTCCACCATTACAAACATCCCCTCAAATTACTACACTTGTCCGCTTGTTTCACCTCTTTTAAGAAGCTTTTCAGCATCACTTCATCATCCACATTTGGTCAATAATACATTAATTAGACCACACTCCGTTCCATTCACAATTCCCAGCCAGCAGTCTTTCATCCCCCAACCTTAATACTGTTTATACCTCCATCTTAATTGTTCATCTTCAGAAATGCCCCCCCCCCACCATTTACCCCCTTACCATATGCCAAACCTAACCAGTTAAAACCTTTCTTTATTAATTTTTTCACTTCCATAGCTTTTAGGTTTAGTTTCTGCAACATCTTAATCCATTCTTTTAACAACCAGGCAATAATTATATTCAGTTTAATAAGACAGTTCACACCCTTCATTTTCCATGTAGACATACTCAAAGTCTTTTCTTTTACTTCCAAATCTAAGAAATTCCCCCTGCTTTTAACTCCCAGATCTAAGAGATCTACTTTTCGACATTCCAGAATTGGACCTCATTCATAGGACTTAGGGCAGGACACTTTAGGCTACTTATGCATGCAAAAGTAGTAAGAAATGTCAGCCCTTGATCACCATCTAATTTACAACACTTCATCAACTTCTTTATCATATCAGCGCTATCCCCTAAACAAGCTATCCCTGACTCTTATAATGCCTACTGTGTACAGCAACACTGATCATTCCTTAATTGACTTCCCATCCAAATAATTTATAATCATTCTATCTAGGCAAAAAGCAAATAAATACTCTTTCATACAAATGCACTAATTGGGATCTTCTATCAATATATAACATAGCTGTCTTTACTTGAAACAATTATCACTTCAAAAAGAGCAAAGCATAAATCTTATCTTTGTAACTGCACTTATACTGATATTTCTAATCTCTTATGGCCTCATACTATTTGACTTTAAGTAGTATTCCCATACTGTGCTCAACCCATGAAGCAGTTACCTCCTTCTCCCATTCAGGCACTCTTCATACCTGATCACAAATAGTATAATATGGCATTCCATTCAATAACATGAAGTAATATTCATAGCTGTGCATTTCTGTCACTATAATAATCTTTTAAGCATGCATTTGAACATTAAATATATTTTCATCAGAACAGCAGCACTAAAAGTACTTATACCCAAGTATTTATATATATATATATATATATATATATATATATATATATATATATATATATATATATACATATATATATATGTATATAGATCTATGTTGATCCATTGAAAGTACGTTTCATTAAAACATACAAGATCAAACTCATTATCGCGAAAGTGCATTTTATCGAAAATGTACTTTCACAAAAAAAAAAAACTTAAAAAATAAAACAGTACTCACATCTATGCAGAGGGCCAAGCCCCCCTGCATCCTCCATGTGCAGAGCTGTGCCCCCCACACCACCCCTACTTTGATATTCTCACTCCAAGACTGTACTACAGTGGGGAAAAGGGAATATTTCCTTATCCCCACTGTACCGTAATCTAAGCAACAGTTTGCTTAGTTGTACAATCAGTAGTACATGTTGATGTACAACTAAATCTACATGGACACAACTGTTTGTTTAGTTACCTTTCAGTGAAAGTGCATTTTTGACAAAATGCACTTTTATGAAAGTGAGTTTGATCACGTATGTTTCGATGAGACATCCTTTCGATAATAAGACCAGAACCCATATATATATATATATATATATATATATATATATATATATATATATATATATATATATATAGGGTGTATCTCTAATTAAGATGGAATGGCATTGTTTCATAATTTATCAGTCAACTAGAATTTGATTTGCATCTTATGTTAATTGGCAAAATAAACATATGGCTGCAGCTATTTTTCTGAAGTAGATCTGACAGAACATGGACATCATGTAATCTGATTTGACAATCTCAGAATAAAATTCAGTTGCCCAGATGCATATGGTAGTGCATGACAATAAGGCAAGGGACAACATGGCCTTCATCTGCTGTTTACAAATAACTTGGTTATCATATATAGAATATCTGCCAGTGATATATAAGCTGCCAGACCTTAGATTGAAAAGTGAACAAAAATGATAAAGGCGGTAATACTGACCACATACGTGTTACAAGTGGACACTAAGCTTCAAATGCAGTTGTTTTAGACTTTGATGTCTATTTTCTAGTAATAACTTTTTTGGCAGCCACCAGAATTAAATTTAACAAGACCTTAAGGCCTTACTGTGTCTAGGCAATTCAGATTCTGTGTCCCAGCTCAAAAAAATAATAATTTATTTAATTACACCTATTTGCTGACCTAATATTTCTGACTGAGCACTCTGTAGGGGAGCATGTCAACTCATTACACTCACAGAAAAAAAATTCCCAGTTATCTCTTTATGTCCTATCACACTTTCAACATTTGCTGTCTACTTGAGGAAAAATTGTTTGGAATCTACTTGAGGTATAAAAATGCCTATGTAAACACTTCCAAGCAATAATTCTAAATCTTCCACACTTTGTTGCATATTTGTGAGCTATACATGTATCCTCCCATTGTTTCATTGCAAATTGCTTATAAAAATCTGTCTTCCCACTCTCTGGCCTGCAGTCCAAATGTCTTTGTGACCTCTTCCCATTCTGTTACCTTTCTCTCTCTAGCTATTTGATCCAAATACATTAGTTCCTTTCACATTTCATCCATTTAATTCCAGACCATCTTGCCTATTCCCTGTACCCTTAATTGCAGTCATCCATATTATTTCTTGTCTCCCCCCACTTTATAATCATCCCTTGCTCGTTTCCCCTCCTAGATAAATCCTTCAACTCTGTATTAATTACTACCCGCAAATTCTTCTCTGGATGATAAAAATATGCCTGACTATGCATGACCTGTTTATAAACTAAAAGGACTAAAAATATTTTCACTGCTTGCATCTTACTATCCATATCCAAAAAGAAGAGGTCCCATTTTCTCAGTTTTTATATTATCTTTTGTTTAGTCTCTTCCCATGTATCCTTAGCTGCCATAACACAATTCTTTTTAATCCATATGCCTAAATACTTTATTTTATTGTGTTCTCATAAATTCTGGTATTGCTGAACCAATTCATGCGTGGGTACATAGCTTACAGCTATAGACTTTTTATTTTATCTTAATTAATTTTATATCCCCAAAAAACATGAAACTGTCTCAAAATGTTCCACAACACTGAGATGTCCTTTTCAGGTTTTATTTAGGTACAAAATAATATTGTCTGTAAATAAAGCAACATTTTCTTGATTACCATACCAATTATATCCTTGAATTTCTATGTCCCTTATTTTCTTTGCCAATGGCTCTAAATTTAATGCAAATAACAAAGAAGAAAGAGAATACTTCTGTCTGGTTCCTCTGATAAGACACAACTTATCAGAGAGGAACTCTTACACTTTAACTTTTGCCTCTGATCCCTCATATATTTTCTTAATTAACGTTATTATTGTATCAAGAAATGAGATTTGGGAACAAACCAATTTGTCATGGGACACCTTCGATGTTTGAGGGTAGGTGAGCAAGTGGGGGGGGGGGTAGCCCAGGGTTGGGGAAGGGATTAAGCAGGGATTGTAATTTAGTATGAGTTAAGATTGGGTAGGGAAGGGTTAATTTATTGAAGGAAAGAGTGAGGAAGTGAGATAGGTGTTGGGTGGGGCTTAGGGTAGTTTTATGTGTGGGTATTTGGTTTAGGGAGCACATTTTGGCGTGATCTTGTTACAGGCAAGATTATGTCTGTCACGACCTGTAGGTACTGCAAGCACAGGTAGGCCTTGGATTAATAGTTAAGTGCTGGAGGGGGCTCATAGTTGGTAACAAAGGTTTGCATAGCTAGATTTTTTATTTTTTTTTGCTTTTTGTGAGGGTGATTCTACGGGCTTTTGTTTTGTGTGAGGATGTGTGTGACATGGTTAGGGAGTTTGTCTGTAAGGAAATCTATATATCTATCTATACATATAAATACAGGGAGGACATATCTATACATATAAATAATATAAATAAATACATATAAAATGTCATGGTGGAAGCTGGCAGAATGCTTATGTGCTTACCTTACAGACGCAAGGTTTCCTTCTGTTGTATTATTTGGGGGACATCAATCCCTCATGGTGACTCTTTTAGTGGTGCTGCTGGAGTAATATGGCCGTTGGTGACTAGGGTGATTATGGTAAGTTGGTTTCCATTGGTGGGGTAGTGTGGTTGGGTAACTTGTGGTTTGTCAGGGCCTGCAGTTCCATTGCTTGTCGATGGGAGATATTTATGCATGTAGTTAAAAGTTGGGTTTTTTTCTCTTTCTTCTTCTTCTCACTCTCTCTCTCTTGTTCCCTCTCTCCAGCTGGAGCATTGCTATTTGTGGTTAATGGGTGGCTTGGTTGGGAGATAGTGGTGCTTTCGCTAAGAGGGGTCCAGCAAGGTGATGACTATTTTTGTGGGCATTCAGATGAGGAATAATGGCTGTGCTCCACACATACATCTGGACAAAGTCATAGATAAAGGTGGAGAAAAGGCCCAATAATAGGGAATTTTTAAATATTACTCTTACAAACTTAGAAGTTAATAGAAGCACAGGTTTTGCCTTAGCGGGGGTTGTCAGAAGGATGTGCAGTCTAAAATTCAGTGGTTGTCACGGTTAACATCAGTCTCGAATGATTGATCGATCACTAATTTTCTGGAAAACCTCAAGTTATTCAGAATGGACCATAAGTGCATCCAAAATTTGACATTCTTTGAAAATCTGTACATGAGGGAGGTATGGTAGGGACCATGTAATACCAGATGAGGGTTGGCAAAACGGTTAAGGTGTTTTTCTCACTTTTCAGTGTGGGAGGTGTAGGCTTACTGCATTCTAAAAAAATATATACATTTTGTACTTCTATTGTCCTAAGCATGTGCTGTAGTGAAAAGGTTGTGAGTTGTGGGGTCTATGGGACAGTTTTTTTTCCCCCAAGTACTAAGAGGTCTCTTTTTTGTTGCAGATGCACAGTTTACAACAGAGGTGGGCAGCCATTGTGATAGCATGCAATAATTCATGCTGGTGCAGATTGGATTATATCATGGAGATCTTGAGAGGGGGAAAGGAAGAGGGGGAATGGGGGAGTGTACATAAAGATGTATGCATATTGTGGCTGATTATGTTTTCTTTTGTCTTCTCATTGTAGATTGTGTCTGTGGCTCAGATGACTTTAAGGCAGCCTGATCAGATGGCAGAGGTACAGACGTTGCAACAGAAATGGGCGGACACTGTGGTGCAGGTGGAGGACCTGTTTAGTGAGCAACTGGGCAGCATGTGGAACACAGTGCAGCCAGTTGGAAGAGAAGGCAACCAGAGAAGGGCAAGCAGATGACCAGATGGAAGAGAACACAAGTCACAGTTGGGACAGGTGGTTGCAATGAAGGCTTTGGCTGTGGACATAGCACATGTTGTTCATGTAGGTAATGATATGCTGGGAGAAGGTTCAGTAGGTATGTCAGACTTTGAGTGAGTGGGAATCAGCCTGGTTGCAGGTGGTGGAAGGTCATGTCAGGAGACTGGGGACCTTGCAGGTAGTTTTGGGAGCTGGCAGAGTTCAGGTGGTGAGGGGTACATTTTCAGGGAGCAGATTTCTGGAGTGGATAGCCCAGTCTGGTGCAGAGGTAGTTTGACATCGTCCATGTCCCAATTGGAGGAGGTGGGGCCAGATTTTGGGTTTTGCCCAAGCAATTGTTTTTTACACAGACTCTGGGACTGGGAAGTGGAGTGGTATTCTTGACCCCCTCATATACCCTCCTTAGTCAAATAAAAGATCTGGAAGGGGTAGTATGTAGATATTTTTGATTTAATTGACACAGATGAGGTCCAGTGGTTGCAGCAGGTAGAAACTGTGAAAGGCAAAGATCTCTTAGCAGCCTTAGCAGCCTTGGGGTGAAGAAGGGTGGGGAAATTGCGACAAAGAACTTGGGAGAATTAGATGTTGGGCTTTGTTTATTATATGGCAGTATGGTTGGAGAAGGATAGTGTATTGACCCTTCCACTTTTGGCTTATTTCTTGATGATAAGGGAGTTGCAATGGCTGCAGGCAGGTAGTACTTGGTTAATTTTACAATCAGAGGTTTTGTAAGAGGAAAACGGGCGATCAGTCCCTGTGTTGGGAGATGAGGTACCCGGACATATGGCTGGCTACTATGATGGATAGCTTTAGTGCGGGTAGTGGGGGGTTGTAAGATAAGAGAAGAAGTGGATGGGGTGTGTTGGGCTTTTAAAGCAGTGATATGTTCATGGGCAGCATGTAGGTTATCACATACTTGTTTAAGGTGTGCAGGCATACACCCAGCGGTGCAGTGTGGCTGGTGAGAAAGTAATCCGTTCAGCCAAGTTGCATTTTCCCCTGATCTGTGTGGGTTATCAGCTTTTCAGGGATCCCAAAGTATGCAATGTAGGGGGAGTTTTCATGGGCAGAGAGGTGGATGTGTCTTTTGGGGGCAAGAGGATGATTTGGGTCACATTCTGCCATTAAGGTGAAGATGTTGTGGGTCATGCTCCAGCAATATCTGGATATACTAGTGGTGGAGGAACTAATTTAGGGATCTTCTAGGGGATTATCTGTTAAATCAAATGTGGGAGGGGATGGAACAGTTTGTAAGAACTTGAGATCAGTGCGGGAGAGGGAAGATATTTTAGAATCTTTGGTGAGGAAGGAGCATTAGGCAGGGAGGATACTGGGTTCTTAATACAGCCCCCGTTTGACAGTTTTAAGGTTTCTCCATTGGGATTGATGCTTAAGAAGATGTTAGGTGAATTTTGGATGACTCATCATTTGTCTTACCCAGACAGGAACTCTGTAAATGATTTTATTTTGGTAGAAGAGGTTAAGGTGAGTTATGTATTGCTGGATGATGTGGTGCGGGTCATTAGGGGGTTTAAAGATCCGTGGTTGGTGAAGGTGGATAGTGAATCTGCTGTCTAAGTTCTGCCAGTACAGGAGGAGGAATGGCTGCTCTTGGGCATGGTGGCTGGAAGGAAGTTTTATTTTGACAAGACTGCCAATGGGATGCTCTGTAGCCTGTGCTACTTTTGAGAAGTTTAGCATGGCTTTACACTGGATTTGAAAACAGTAGGTGGATACTCAAAGGGTGGTTCATTACTTGGATAACTTCCTTTTAGTAGGTGAAGGGTGTGAGGGAGCTCTGGTAGGTATGCAGGAGTTTGTAAGGATGTGTGAAGAACTGGGGGTCCCACTGGCTAGACAGAAATTGGAAGGCCCAGCAAAGTCATTAGATTTTCTGGGATCATTGATGGATGTGGAACATGGGATTGCTGACAGTTTGTCTCCCCTTCAGTTTTCCAGATTTTAACAGTTAACTCCAATAGCATTGGAAGAACCAGAGGCAGTGCCAGACAAGGTGTGGAGAATCGGGTTGCAGTGACCAAGCAGTTGGTGGAACAGTCTTGGGCAGTGTCTACCAGGAGGGCATACGGTAGGGCATTGTGTAATTTTGATAGATTTATTTTACAGTTGCCCAAGGAGGATGGAGTCTGGTCAGAAGAACTGTTATTGCTTTATTTGGCTCAGGCTTGTGCACAGGGTAGGGCAGTGCAGTCGGTTAAGTTAGGCTTGACTGCAATCAGTATATTTGCTCATGTAGCAGGGTTGTGTGATTTCACTAAATCCTGGGCAGTTGGTCATATGTTGAAAGGATGGGGTAGAGTGGATGGCTTGAATAGGGATAAGTGTTGGCCAGTGACAAGGCAAGTTTTGAAGATTTTATTACGGGGCCTAGCTTTGGTGAATAGGGAATCAGTTGATTATATTTTATTAGTGACATTGAGCTTATGGATGTATTATGGGGCTTTTAGAGTGTCTGAGTTGCTGGGGGTCATTGGTTTGGGAGGATGCCATGATACTACCTGAGGCAGTTTGAATTTGGTTGTGGAAATCTAAGACAGCTCAGGTTGGGAGGGGAATGCAAATAGTATTGGGGAAAGATAGGTACGAACAGATGTTTCCAGTGGTTGGGACTAAGAAATTCATAGCGTCCCATAGGGGGAATTCACACAATTTGTTTTTTCAATCAAAGTTGTAAGTTGATAATGGGTGGTCAGTTGATATATGTAATGAGAAAGGCACTCTGCTGTATGGGTTTTGTGGGTGAGAGATTTTCCACCCATTCCTATCAGATGGTAGTGCTTTGGATTTATCAAAAGAAGGTAGTTCGATTTAAGTTATTAAGAGGGTGGGGTGCTGGTCTTCAAATGCTTTTTTATTTTATATTAGATAGTGAATAATGAGATCGTTCATTTTTTTTTCTTTGGAAACGAGATTGTCATCCTAGGCCATTTGTATGTTTATTGGGCAGCAAAGAGGGCTGCAGTTAGGATTAATGGTTCACATTTGGGTTTGCATCAGTTCAGGTGGGGAATCAGATGTCACAGCATTAGAGGCCTTAGGTGAAATTGGCTTATGCAGGAGTTTGGAGGTATACAATCGCAGATGGGGCTTCCTCAAGTCTTGGTGGTACATTTGGAAGGTAACAATTTGGGTTTAATTCCAAAGTGGCAATTGGTGTACCAGATAAGGGAGGATTTTGTTGCTTTAAAGAAGTTGTATCTGAATATGTGTATTGTGTGGTCTGAGATAATACTCTGCCTGTTTTGGAGGCATGCTAATAGTTTTATGGCAGTAGAGTGGGCATATTTTGTTAACTTTAGGTTGCTAGGCAGCTGGGGACAATGGGCATTCAGAAGACAGAGCACAAGGGGTTTGCTGACAGGGATCCAATGTGGTTCAGAGAGGATGGAGTACACCTGAACAAGTTTGGATTAGATCTGTTTAATTTGAATTTGGGTTTATTTTTTTGGGATTTGGTGGAAAGCTGGTATTAGGTGAGGGGGAACAGACTGGGTCAGGCTGAAGAGTGGAGAATAGGGGAAGGCTTGTTCCTCTTCTGTGTTGGTGTAAGGAGTTTAGGGGGTGAAAGTGAGTGGTTGAACACTGCTTCCCCCATGATGTATGGATGAATGTAAGGATTTGGGGCTGAAAGTGAGCAGCTGGACACTGCTTGATGTTTAAGAATAAGTGAGCAGATGTGAGGACGCTGCTTATTCAGGCAGGGTGAGAGGAAATACGCTGCCCTGATGAATTGTTAAAGGATGTTTCTTGTGATTAACAAATAAATTGAAATGATGCAATAAAGAATAAAGTTATGATGTAATAAGTTATGTTTATGAATGCAATAAAAGGTCATTAAAGTCCTTTTGGCATGTTGTCTTTTATTGAAGTGGAGTGTGACAAATGAAATGCTTCCATTGTCCTACTCATAAAATCCCAGCTCTGTAGAATGTTTTCTCTGCATCAAGACCTACCGACATCAGTGGTATTTTCTTACATTCTACCACCCTCAGGATCATCATTGTTCTATTAATGTTGTCAGATGTTTGCCTCACCTCCCCAAAACCACATTGATTCATATTTATCAATTTTGGCAATACTTTTGCCATTTTCTGGCTATTATAGACAATTATAGACATAAACACTTTATGAGCATGGTTTAAAATTGAAATGTGTGTGTATGAAGCTGTGTCTGATGGGACTTTACTGCCTGAGCATGGTTTAAAATTGAAATGTGTGTGTATGAAGCTGTGTCTGATGGGACTTTACTGCCTGAGCATGGTTTAAAATTGAAATGTGTGTGTATGAAGCTGTGTCTGATGGGACTTTACTGCCTGAGCATGGTTTAAAATTGAAATGTGTGTGTATGAAGCTGTGTCTGATGGGACTTTACTGCCTGAGCATGGTTTAAAATTGAAATGTGTGTGTATGAAGCTGTGTCTGATGGGACTTTACTGCCTGAGCATGGTTTAAAATTGAAATGTGTGTGTATGAAGCTGTGTCTGATGGGACTTTACTGCCTGAGCATGGTTTAAAATTGAAATGTGTGTGTATGAAGCTGTGTCTGATGGGACTTTACTGCCTGAGCATGGTTTAAAATTGAAATGTGTGTGTATGAAGCTGTGTCTGATGGGACTTTACTGCCTGAGCATGGTTTAAAATTGGAATGTGTGTGTATGAAGCTGTGTCTGATGGGACTTTACTGCCTGAGCATGGTTTAAAATTGAAATGTGTGTGTGTGAAGCTGTGTCTGATGGAACTTTACTGCCTGGGCATGGTTTAAAATTGAAATGTGTGTGTATAAAGCTGTGTCTGATGGGACTTTGCTGCCTTTCGGTATTACAGCCAACACAGCTTTCTTCCAGGATGTCAGTGCCCCCCCCTCTTTTAAAGTACTTTTTAACAAAACTGTCACTCTCCTACTTTGAACACAATAGAAGAATCTTCATGGGTTCTGTTCAAGCAGCTTTATTTTATACAAACACATCACGATAGAAGTTTATTGACTTTAACTTAAGTAGCTTATATACAAATTAACAACTATAATCACACATGCTTACTCTCTGGCTGCACTCTCAAAATGGCACTAGGAATGGCACATGCTTTACAATTATGCATGCACATTACGTCTTTGACATGCTTCTTAAAGACACAGCACACGGCATGTGCACTCTGATCTACATCCTCTCTCATGAAAAATAAAACATGCAATATTATGAATTTATTTAGCATGCAGATATCACACACAATTCTCTATCATGCATTTACACAAAATAAGATACATATATACACAGTTAAGTCCATGTTACTGCATATTTCACACTGGGCTTGGTTACTCATCCATATCGTGTGACATAAAACTGGGAATTGGAATTAACAACCGGAGCTATCTCTAAAATATTCGGTCTTAGAATTGTCTGAAACATCTTCAGGAATGGAATCAGAGATAAGAACACACTCTGAAATAGAAACAATAGTTGGTTCACTCTGAGATTTAGAGTCTTTGTCATTAAAACAATGTTGTAATGATGCTTCTGGTACAGGAACTAAATGCCTGCGATTCCTCCTGCACTCCATACCCTCAGATTCTACCACGTAGGATCTCGGCTCGGCACATATACCTGTACCCTAACCAATCCGGTTGAAACCTTTTGCCATTAGTATTCACACTGTTTCTTGTTCCCTCAATGGACAAAGAAATCTGCTTGATTTGTCATAACTGGACTTCTGGATCGAACACTTCTTGAATAGTTGAGCCTTTATGGTTCTGTTGTTCTTAGCTATCTGGTTTGCCTGGAAAGAAGTCTTTGAGCAGGTGAGCCAAGAATAAAATCACGGGGTATGTTTCTGAGAAATGTAAATTCAAATAGACATTGGTATTGTCACACTTTGACCTTTCAAGTAACTGCTTTGCACTCTGCACTGCACGTTCAGCTAGACTACTTGACTGTGGGTATTCAGCACTGCTAATAACATGTACAAAGTCCCACTCTCTTGCAAATTTATGAAACAACTGACTAGTAAATTGAGTACCATTGTCAGAGATAACTTTGTGTGGCATGGACTGAGAAATGATGTTTCAACTTAATAATAACAGTAGTGGATGTTAGGTTAGGTAGTAAGTCGCTCTCAAACCAATTTGAATAAGGGTCTACCAATACCAAGTAGTGTTGATTGTTCCACTCAAAAATATCAGTAGCTATTGTTGACCAAGGTAGTTCAGGGAATGGACATAGCTGAAGTGGTTCTCTTTGCAAATGTGGTCTAGTACTATTGCATACTGAACAAGAAGAAAGCACTTCATCAATGTGTCATAGTAATGAAGGCCAAAAGACCAATTCTCTCGCTCTTCTCTTGGTGGATACAGAACCTGGGTGACCACAATGCAAAATCTGGATTTATTCTTGTTGTAAGGAAGCAGGAACAACAAATTTAGGACATTTGAAAATAATGCCATCTTCCATCAACATTTCACCTCTGTAAGGAAAGTAGGCTTGCACTTTAGCTGGTACACTAGATTGCTTTGACGGCCATCCAACAGTAATGTAGTGATTGAGCTTTTGCAAAATAGGATCAGTCTTTGTGTGATCTCTTAACTCATCAAGCCCAGTGGTAGAAAAATTACTCACTGTCATCATGTCAAAGTCAAAAGTCTCTATGTCAAGCTGTTCTGTCATATTTCTGGGTGATCTGGATTAGGTATCAGTCGGATAGAGAAGTTTGCCTTTTGTACAGATCATTTTGAAGTTGTACTTTTGTAATTTAAGCATTATTCTTTGTAATCTTGCTGGAGTGGAGTGTATAGGCTTTTTTAGAATAGTAATTAGAGGTTTGTGGTCAGTTTCAGTCTAAGTAGCTCAACCGTAAATATAAGCATGAAACTTGGAACACGCAAATACTATTGCTAAAAGTTCTTTCTCAATTTGAGCATACTGCATCTCAGTTTGTGTAAGTGTTCTCGATGCATATGCTACTGGTCTGCCCTCTTGATGTATAACTGTGCCTCGACCAAAATTTGAAGCATCACGGGAAAGAGTGTCTGGTTTGTTCACATCATAGTATCTTAATATAGGTGGGGTGGCAATTTTCTGCTTGAGGTTTTCAAATGCTTTCTGGTGGTGATCCAACCATGACCATGCAACATTTTTGCATGTTAGCTCTCTTAAAGGTGCTATCAACTCACTGAAGTCTGGTATAAACTTGCCTAAATAGCTGACCATGTATAGGAAACATTATAGAGCTTGAATATTGTCTGGTTATGACATCTCAAGGATAGCTGCTTGTTTGGTCAGATCTGGTCTCAAACCAATACTGATAAACAAATGACCTACATATGTAACTTCTGGTAGCCTGAATTTGCACTTCAGAGGATTGAGCTTTAAATTCACTTCACATGCTCTGTCTAGAACTCTCTTTAAGTTTCTGTCATGCTCTGCTTCACAATTGCCTTCAACCAATAAGCCATCTATTATGACACAAGGATAACCTGAAAAAATTTGCTCCATTGCACGCTGGAAAACTTCACTTGCAGAATTTATTCCAAATGGCTTACCTAGGAATCTGTATCTGTCAAAAGGGGTACCAAAAGTGGTTAGTAATGGGGATTTGCAATCAAGCATCACTTGCCAAATGAACTTTTTGCATCCAAGCCAGAAAAAACAGTGGTATTCGGTATTAGAGCTGCCACATCTTCGACTGTACACATTGGATGTTGCGGTCTCTTCAATGCCTTGTTGAAATCTCTTGGGTCAATACATATTCTGATTTTGTTTGAGCCTTTTTTGTGAGCTGCTACCATAGACGACACCCATTCAGTTGGTTCTATAACTGGACAAATTATACCTTGCTGCATCATTTTATCCAATTGAGCCTTAACTTTATTCTGCATAGCTATCAGAACTTTTCTTGCTGGTCTGACCACTGGAGTGAACTCTTGGTCAAACTTCATAGAATATACAACTGGATGTTTGCCCAACTTGTCCTTGAAAACATCAGCATACTCTGAGAAAATGGCTTCAGAAAAATTGGAACTCAGAGATGCACTTATATGATGAACTTCTTTGGTAAAAGAAAGCAGATTCATTCTCAAACTGTCTTTGAGACCCAATATTGGTCTTTGGACTACATAGAATAACAAGTTGTAACAGTTCTTGGCCAAATATCATGAAAACATCACTGAGCCTTTGGTTTGAATTTCTTTACCTCCATAAGAAACAAGTTTTGCAATACTGGCCACATTGAGTTGTTCATTAGTTTTCACTTTAGCAAATGTGTCTGCTGATATAACACTAGAACCAGTGTCTGCTTTAAGCTCTGTTGATTTATCATTGATACAGACAGTACAGAACACTTTGCTTTTTGCCAATAAATTCACTGCATCAACTCTCTCACCAAGCACTGATACACCATCTACATAGAAAGCTGACTGCTTCGGCTCTACTTGATCAACTTTCTTTTTTGCGCAACCTTTCTTTACAACTGTGTGAGGCTTACTTGATTTACAAAACTTTTGAAAATGGTTCCATTTTTTACACTTGTGACATTGCTGACCAAATGCTAAGCATTTCTCTTTTAGACTCATGATTTGCACCACAATTGCGACAGTTAACAATAAAGCTGGACTTTGGTTTTGCTGATTCATGCTGTACTGTACTGAGCATGCTTCTTTAAACGAACTGGTCTTAGAATTTGCTAGAAAACTATGGAGTTTTCTTAATGAGCCAGCAGGGGTTTTGGCTGCCATGTGCTTAGGCCTACTTCTGTTTGCCAGTGTTGCATACAATCTACATTTGCTCTGGAGCCTGCTGAAACCATGCTCTTGTCACTTGCAAGCATACTTGTGTTTTTCTGTTGCTTTATGGATCTGGCAAATCTCTATAACTTTACTCAATGTTAAATCATTGTCACAAAGCAAGATCTTTCTCACTGCAGCACTATTAATACTACATTCATGCCTGTCCTTTATTAACTCATCTTTTAAGTCACCAAACTGACACATTTTACCTTTGTTTCTCAGGTCAGTTATATAAGCTGTAAAAGTTTCCCCTGGTTTCGTACCTCTCATGTATAACAAATGCCTCTCTAATGTAATATTTGCCTGAGGGTTACACATCTCTCTGAACTTCCACTTCAAACACCTATCCTTGATTTAGCCTGTAAAACAATGTGATGGTTTTTACCTTCTCCCTCATATACTGCTGGTACATACACAAACAGACGCTCTTTTTCTATGACCTCTGACCCAGCTAGGTTTAACAAAATGAATGCCTTGGTGCATGCATCTTTATCTGAATAAGCTGCTTGTATAAAAATATTCTACTCTTGTTCTAATATTCTCCAGTTCTCTGCAATATTCTGATCAAATACAAGTGGTAAGGGCTTTTGAAATCCATCTGCCATATTAACACATACCAGTGAAGGGTTTTGCAAATAAGCACGAACACATACACACATGCCAGTATTTCATGCCAATATTTGTAACATTGCCCAGTAGCACAATAAGCCTCTGTACAACTGAACTTTGTGAAGTAAGTTTCTCTTGGGCGCTTGTGATACTCTTAAAATTACTGTATTGCAAGAAATCACTACTTATCGTAATATACATTCAAAACAATCGGACGATGCAAGTCTCTCTATAACTGGACTTTGCAAAATAAAGTCTGTAGGGCACTATAACACTCCTGAAATTATTGTCTTGACAAAGTAATTTATCAGCATTTTAAGAAACATTTCAAATGACTTCACAATGTGAATGAACTCAGCAAGAGAAACTCAGAGTCAGTAACATTTCAAAGTAATTGCACTTTGCGAATAAACTGTACACAGCATACTAAAATCTCCTCAAAATGGTGGTAACTTGCTAGGCAACTCTTTACAGTGCAAGAAACACTCTGTAATGATGGCACTTTGGAAATAGACACACCCAGCACAAGAATCATTTCAAAATGGCTATACTTTGACTGTACTTCACGAAATAGTTGCACTTTGCACACAAATAAACTCTCCGGAATACATAAGCACACACTGTGAGCACTTTTACACACTTTGAGATACTTTGAATAACTTTACTTGTGCTGCTGATGCAATATGAAGCCATAGTTATGCCCAAAACACAGCACTTTGCTAAAAACATACAGTTGCCTTGCTTTATTTACACTTAATGTGCCCTTTTTGCTCTTATAATATTAGCTTTGCTCATTTAATCTCTTTTCATGCCAATTGTACTTTTATTTTGCTCATTTTTCTTTAAACATGCCTGTTTTGCCCTTAAACATACTCATTTTGCTTTGCTGATAATTGCTTTGCCAAATGTCATTATTTTAAACATTTCCCTTAGTTAAGAAACATTTTGTGCCTCCTACTTGTTTAATAATGCAGTTTGTGCCCTTGTAATGTTCTTTTTTACCTTGTTCATAAAACAAGTAGTTTGTGCATATTCTCATTTACTTTGATTCTATTCTGGCTCTTTTTCATGCTCATTTCTCTCAGTTTACCTTCACCATCTTCTCTGCACCTCATGGCTCCATGTTTTATCTGCGATCCCGGTTCTGACACCATGTTGCTCTCTTACTTTGGACACAGTAGTAGAGTCTTCGTGGGCTCTGTCCAAGTAGCTTTATTTTATACAAACACATCATGACAGAAGTTTACTGACTTTAACTAAGTAACTTATATACAAACTACTGCAATCATACATGCTTACTCTCTGACTGCGCTCTCAAAATGGCGCTAGGAATGGCATGTGCCTGACATTTATACATGCATACTACATCTTTGACATGCTTCTTAAAGGCCCAGCACATGGCACATGTACTCTGATGTACAGAAACTTGATTTTTATCACTTTCTTCCCTCTTAGCTTCCAAACTTCCAGAAGAATACTATCTATTAATGGAAACCATTTTACCTCATCTCCTCCTATCTTAACTGTTAATTGTTGACCCTCATCTGTCTTTAACCTTGGCATACTAAAGTCTTCCATACATATATTTCGTTTTCTGCTCTTTCTTGTTTTCCACATTTATCTGCTTTATACAAACTTTCATAAAATTTACAAAATATTTATAATACCCGAACAAGAGTTCTGGTTATTTTTCTTGCTATAGGCTTTTTAAATTTGGTAGCAGCCCTTTCTACTTTTGTTGCCTACATTGTTGTTCTGAAAGTTTATTGTGCTCTGGAGTTATTGCAAAAAACAGTTGCTTAACAACAATCTTTCTAAACTCATGAATATTATCCAGATACTACCAAATTTTGTCTTTAGCACTCTGCAATTGCACCTCTTTTTGTTTTGTGAGATTCTCCCTGTACTGCAATCCTTTTGTCTTTGTCAGCCAGTCTATATAATTCTTGTAACTTCTTAACCAAATCTTTTTATTTTATTTCTAGCCTATTTATAAACTCAGCTTTCATTTTATCCCACTCACTAGGTATAACTTCTGAAGAAATTTCTGTCTTCCCTAATAACTCTCAAATAATTTCTACTATATATTCCTTAAATTCCTCTCATTTTAACAGACAGGCTGGGAAACACCACTGTCTCATTTTTTTTTCATTACTCTGCATTTTTATCTTAGTTGTTATTGGCACATGATCTGAAATAGTTATTGGATGTGTGCAAAAGCTTTCAATTAAATGCAAATTTTCATGTGAAATATAGTTATTGTACCTTGGGAAATAATATGCAAATTCTCTCAAAGTTTCTACTACTGAATTCATGTCTTCTATACCAAATATTTTCATATATTTTTTTCAGAAATCTAACTTCTTTTTGTTATATATTTTCTTTCTAGGTCTCCTAAATTTATTCTCACTGTTGCAAATCAAGTTCCAGTCCTCACCTATAAGCAATATAGTAATTTCTTCCAAAACTTTCTTAAGCTCCATAATAGCAGTTTTAGGTGGAATATAAATACATGACAGTGTAAATCACCTCCCTTGTCAGTAGCCCCTTACTACCACAAATCTACCATTATTATCATTTTCCCTTTCTACTGTCACTATTGGAGATCCTCTAACAATTTGTGTAAGTACTCCCCTTTTCATTTGTCCCCAGTATTCTGCTGAATATTCATCTTGATATGGTTTCTTAATCAAATTCCCATACTCACTTCTTTTCAAATGTGTCACTTGTGGCATTGCTATTTACACTTGGCATCTCTTAATATAATTCAATATTCTTATCTATTTATCTATGCCTGTGAGACCATTAATGCTGCAAAATAATATGGATAGTGTAGTCATTATGACAAGAAGTTATTATAGCTGCCTATTACATATGTCAGCTTTTTTAAATGTCTATTTCCCACATTTGTGTTACATGCATCCACTAATGTTTGGACACTTGATCATTTATAGGTTCATAGATGTTTACTAGGCTAATGATCACAAGAGCCTTTTTAAGCATAGCCATGCATCCCAAATCTCTGACAAGTTATGATACCCTTGATAAGTGTAAGCAGGGGCTTGGGAAATGAAACATTTACAAGCTAGGGCCTGGGAGATGAACCATTTAAAAGTTGCCTGTGTCCATTAGAGACATAACTGCCAAACCAGAGATGCATTTCCTGTTCCCCATCCAATTGTCTAGGTTGTACTTGAATTGGGTTAGGGAGGAACCCTGCTTCTCATGGATGGGGAGCCTGTTTCAGAAACAGGGTAATCTCTGGGATGCATACCTGTATGTCCAGCAAGTCCTATTTATATCAAAGGCAAGGTTTAAGTCTTTAGAATGGGTAATTCTGGTGCTGTTTGCTTTGCGGATGTACAGGAGGTCCATCAGAGTGGGGCCTGACAATGCCCTGTATGTCAGGCATAGATCTCTCCTCAAAAGCCTGTAAGAGACAGAATACAAGGATAGAGCCTTGAGGAAGTATGCATAGGATATTTTACTTAAGCCCTGTATTCTTTTAGTAAGGAACCTCTGTGGACGTTCCAATTGTTGGATATGCCTGGTTAGGTAAATACCTAAGAGGGCATTGCATTCAATGATAGGTCTGATGAATGTGGAATACAGTGGAACAATGACTTCCTTGGACTTAGATGCTATGCGATTATAGCACATTATCGAAAGATAAAAATAGCGAATGCTATTTCATCAGCCCCAAAACATCTAAACATGAAAATATCAAACATTCAGAACAGTGAATTTTTTCCCATGGAAAAAATTTGCTGCTCCGAAACACATACACACAACAAAAGCACATCACACAAACAGCAACCACACAATACACTTAAATTCCTACATCTAACGCTACACTAAACTAAACATGCACTACTATCTGCCCACTTACCTTAAACCAAACCCTAACCCTAAGGTCCGTCACTATCGCACACTCACCTAACCAGCGCCCTAAGCCTAACTCACTTAAACTGCCACTAACCCTAAAGTCTGTCACTATTACACACATGCCTAACCCACGCCCTAACCTTAACTCACTTAACCCACCACTAACCCTAACGTACAAACAATCGCACACTTACCTGAGCCCAACCTGTAACTTTCCACCACAGTGCTAAGAATAGCGAAGCCACAGAAATGACCAACCAAATTCTTTCCCGAGGAAAGAATTTGCTGTTCTGCAGCTTCACTATTCTTAGCATTCACTAAATAGTGTTCGATATCAGAACATTTGAAGTTTTAATAGTTCGATGTTCTGATATAGACCCAATGCTATACCTTTATTTATAAGTTGCACAGCATAGAAAGATTTCCTCACTACTGTGGACATGTGATATTCAAAGGCCAGATTACTATCTGTGTGTGTCCCTATGTTCCTGACTACTGGGTCAACTCTAAGGGATGTATTGTTAATATGATAGTTACCAAGGGGATAACTTCCTGAAGGATACTATTATGCATTTCTTGGCATTAAGTTTAAGTCCATGGCTGTGACACCATTTGTTTGTCTGTGTCAGCCCCTCCTGGAGAACATTTGTGTCAGTGTGGGATTCACTGACCACTCATAATTTGCAATATTCTGCAAATTTAGTAAGGCAAAGACCAGTGACATTGGTTTTGACTTCAGAGAAGTAGATACATAAAAGAAGCAGTCCAAGGACTGATCCCTGAGGGATTCCACTTGTGACTGGCCACAGTGTAGCAGTGGACTTCCCAATTCTGACTTCCTGGGTCCTGTCTGTGAGTCAGTTGGCTATCCACTGGGTGACATACAGGTTTGTACCTCACCTCATGAGTTTGTCAACAATGCCTGCATAGAGTATTGTGTCAAAAGGATTGATCAGGTAAAGGTATGCAATGTGAACTCTTTTGCCATCACCCTTTGCTTTGGTTACCTTCTCAAAGAAGTCCACATGTTGAGTAAGCATGATCTGCCCTTGATGAAACCAAACTGGCTTGGATTCCAGTGTCTGGATATTTACTATATCACTATTGATCATTTTCATGATAATACTTTCCATGGCTTTATATATAAGACTAGTTAGACTTATGGGTCTGTAATTTCCTGGATGACTGTTGCTGTTTTCCATTCATGTGGCATGACGTCTGTTTGGAGGCTATAGTTAGCAATTCCAGAGGCCCTGATAGGTCATGTTTCATGTTATTTAGAAGGCATCCTGGGATATTGTCTGGGCTCATTGATGCAGTGTTATTGGCTTTAGAGAGAGCATTAAAGACCTGTTCCCTAGTGATAGCAGGGGGAGTTATATTTGATTGTATTTCCTGAGGGAAAGTTGAGGGGGAGAGAGGGGTAAAGTTGGAGCCGAATATATTGGCCAGTAGGTTTGTTGTATCTTCTGACTCAGTGTAGATGGCTCCATTTACAATGAGCTCTGCACACAGTTGTGTATTGCCTAGTGGTTGTCCTTGGCCTGGGAGGCCAAATTGACCTCAAATTTGACTTTGGTGGATGTTTTTTTGTCTTCTTAGATGTTTGTTTAGTTTGAAAGAGCTTTTATCCTGTTGCGTGCTGCACCTCCTAATTTTTGTAATGGTTTCATCCTTCTGTTATACAGCATACTGATTTTGTGATTCCACCAGGGTGGCTTGTTTTTTGAGTTAGTTCTGTACTTCTTCCTGGTGGGTACAGCTGCCTCTATATGGCTATTAACATGCATGTACAGAGCTTCTGTAAACAGTTCTGCATAGGCGGCAGTGTCCTCAGGGTTTATGGGGGTTTATACAGTTGTCTCTTGTCATCTCAATTTGAACCGATGTCACATTTTACAAGACTTTCTGTTTTAATAGGAGCACTCAAACAAAAAAAACACACACCCAGAACACTCCCATAACCTATTAACTTAGAACAAACACACATAACTCTGTACATCTTCAAATAATGAAGTTTAACCCTCCTGACAGGAACAATTGCGCAAATCAACAACTTCACCCATAGGCATCACCAAACCTAAAATTAAGGTTATCCATGCTAAAGTGCATGCTACAGCCTGTGCTCCCACTTACACTAATTTCTGTATATTATTGTCTTATCTTTATTCTCTTCCTGGTGACAATTCTATTTGAGAATAGTGTGGCATTAATTTTAATAGAGTGGTGTCTGTCAGAGTCAGTCAGCCACCAGTCAATTAAACAAGTTACGTACAGATTTAGGTTGTATTTGACCAGTTTATCAATGATGCCAGAGTGAGGTATAGTGTCAGCCAACTCATTACACTCCCAGAAAATATGATCTCAGTTATCTCTTTCTTCCCCATTACACCTCCAGCTTTTGCTGTATACATGAGGAAATATTCTTCGGAGTCTACTTGGGGTATAAAAATACCTGAGTAAACACTTCAAGCAAAGATCCTAAATCTTCTAGACTTTGTTGCATATTTGAGATAGATACATATATCCCTCCATTGTTTATTTTGAAATGCTTATCCAGTCTTTCCAATCCTTTCTAATCTCCTCTGATTGATTCTTACAGTTATCATGCAATATTTTGTATGCTCTACTAATTATTCCTTTTTTAACAGCAGTTTATGTTCTAGACTCTACCAGAAACCCTGTCAGTGCTGGTCTTTTACTTAAGATCCCCTATTTCTTTCTCTTTGTCTATACTCTGATATGAATGCTTGATAGGGAAAGCAATCTCAGTCCTGCAGCCAAATAAATTCTTGGCCTCTTCCCATTCTATTGTCTTTCCCTCTCTATTTGCTCTCAATACCTTGATTCTTTTATCACTTTTCTCCAATAAATTCCATCCCTCTCTTGCCTGTTATCCGTATCCCTAATTGCAGTCATCCCTATTGGCAGAATCTCCTTTCTCAATTCCCATGTTGGCTTAGTTCCTAGAATACTTTCTACTACTTAATGGATATGATATTCTGCATGAATATTAGGTATCACCTCAGCTTGCCAAAACTTAAAGTGCAGAGACATCTGATGTTAAGAGGTTGAGTAAGTCAGTAAATATGCATCAGGGCACTTTATTAAAATGGCAGTACCGATTAAAATGCAAATTGGATAACTGTACTTTGTATTTCAAATAAAAGACAACATTCATATCGCTTAAAAAGACTCTAGCTGCAAAAAATAACTTTGTTCCTATCTGTGGTTCTAGCCAAAAACTTCAACAAAATGTTTAGTTTTCAAGTAGACCACACTTGCTAGTCACCATTTACTTTGCTGTAGTATTACACCACTCAGAATTCTAGAATATTAGACTTAGTAACTAAATCTTCTTGGCTCCTTAAAATGCCATTAGTTCCTAGAATACTTTCTACTACTTTATGGATATAATATTCTGCATGAATATTAGGTATCACCTCAGCTTGCCAAAACTTAAAGTGCAGAGACATCTGATGTTAAGAGGTTGAGTAAGTCAGTAAATATGCATCAGGGCACTTTATTAAAATGGCAGTACCGATTAAAATGCAAATTGGATAACTGTACTTTGTATTTCAAATAAAAGACAACATTCATATCACTTAAAAAGACTCTAGCTGCAAAAAATAACTTTGTTCCTATCTGTGGTTCTAGCCAAAAACTTCAACAAAATGTTTAGTTTTCAAGTAGACCACACTTGTTAGTCACCATTTACTTTTCTGTAGTATTACACCACTCAGAATTCTAGAATATTAGACTTAGTAACTAAATCTTCTTGGCTCCTTAAAATGCCATGCGGGTAGGGCAATTTTCAGGCTTGTGGTCTCCACCATGTCTCCCAATTGCAATGATTTAGACATAGTGCTATGAATTTGGTCCTCAGATTTTGCCTTACTTCTCTTAGAGTCAGATCTGTTTTCTAAGCAAATAATTTGTTAAATGCATAATCTAAGCCTATATAAAAACTCACCACCAGTAACTATATAGCGTCTAGCATATAAAGATCTTTTATTGTGAAAAATAAGAAAGTGCTCCTTTTTCTGACTCTCGGCTATGATTTTTAAAGGGCACTGTTCTGATTTTTCATGTTTGGAGGTTAAGTGCTGTAGTCTCCACATTTTATTCCAGGCATGACTTTTCTTTACCAAAGGACAGTTTCAAAAGAGTTATTGTGAATCTTCTTCCAGATTTGAGCCACAACATGAGCATTGGCTGTTAGGGTTCAGTTCACTGGTAGGTTATATTCCTTTTTTTGAAATAAAAATACTACAAACACGTTTGAAAAAAAAATCCCCTGAGAAGCCATTGCGGTCATTTTGTCCCTTGTGGTTATCAGCTATTAGCAATGTCCCAGAGTTTCTTCTTTATCTTCTGCTATAACCTCTCCTTGACACTTGTCCAACTTACCCTTCAGACTGGGGTCACCTTCAAGGAAGGAATAGAGAGACCATCTAAATCTAAGTGCTAGAGAGGAGAAGGACTGAGGGGAGGATGTCATGATATAGAACCATCCAAATAGCTGAAGAGGGGATGTTAGCAACCTGAACAGGGTAGAGCTACTGGTATTACACGTATCACAGCACACAGTATCAATAAGCTCTACATCCAATGTTGAAACAGTAGTGCCTCTGTCACCAGGGGCATGTCAGATCACAGGCAATAACTTCACCCTCTCTCAGAATGAGCTAGTAAGAATTGTCAGTCCTCCCACAACCTGCTTGGCTCCTCAAGTCCATGATCCACTAGTCAACATCAAGTCATCTGGATCACAATCAGGTTTCTGTTTTTCTAGACAATGGAGCACCACACCATTAGAATTTTAATGGTCAAAATTGTAAAGTTTTATTTTACATCATTGTAAAATTTGATACAAGGTATTGTATGTATTTGAATGCTATGTATTTTTATTTAATTACATTTAACTGGATTAGAATGCTGATCCACCTGGACTATTCTTTTATTGTGGTTAATTTTTCTTTCTATTGCTTCTGACTTTAGATACTTCAAGCCTTGGAAAAATGCAAAAAGAAAAGAAAGAAGGAAATAATACTCACTGTCACACTAGTAAACCTAAGAGTAAGCATGTGGAGAACCATAATTAAGGAAGGTATGCAACATCACTGTGCGCAATCATATTTAGATGCGAAACAAGAATTTTATGAGTGAGGCTGGCATGTGAAGTAACTTTACAGTGACTATTATATACAAGGAACAAATGTACACATTTTGGGTATGAAAATAGAAAGATAATAAATAAAAAACTCAAGATGGGACAAATGTAGGAAGAAGGTGTGAAAAAAGTATTACATGTGTTAGTAACTGGTAAGTATAACATATCAGAAGAACAGAATTTTATGAAGCAAAAAAATTTCATACAAGAAGAATTATATGCAGAAAATAAACATCAGGTGGAGCAAAGTAGAATAGAGTCATTATAGGTTGAATGTATTAAATAATATATTGATGGGGAAAGCATTTGCAAGAGGCATGTTTGTATAAGTATCTTTAGGTGGAATATGAAATGACAAACAGCAAATACATTACTTCTTTTCAAATTGTACAGCATTTAAAATGTCTTATCAGTTAGTATCAGATAGTCTGTTAAGTTTGTATGCTTTCTTTTTATCCCATCTAGAAAGAAAGAAATTATCTCTATTGTGATTATCAATCAACTTGAATTTTAAACCCCTTACTGCATTTCAGAATCTAATGGCATGAACACATCAACTGAGACCTTTGTGTAAAAAGAGCACAGTCTAGGTATACTAACCCTATTTTATGTTTACTTTAAATCACAAGGCCTTAAGTATAAGTCAGGAGGATACAGACTCAAACTGAACAGGTGAAAGCTGGTTCAATAACAAATTCAGAAGCAGCAAATAAAATGAAGAACCAAGTAACACAACTCTACATAAAAAAGCTTACTTAATTTCACAGAAGTAAAAACAATAAAAAAAAATATATATGTGTGTGTATATATATAATATATATATATATATATATATATATATATATATATATATATATATATATATATATCAGATGAGTGCTTTCACACCAAAGGTGCTTCATCAGATCTAAAAGCAAACTAACAAGTAGTGCTTAAATACAGTTAATAAAATTAAAAATTACCTAGCCAAGTCATGTGATATCAGTAGGGTTAAAGGTATAAACTAATTTAATCCTTTCCCTTTATCAGATTGTAAAATTAATATCTACTTAACTTCCAGACATTCTGTTTTTGTCTTAATATCACCTCCTCTAGCTCCTACATTCAATAAATTTTAAAGGAATGTTCAATACCAGTGTTCCCTGATAGGGAACATTTGTATGAAATAAGCAGATGTGACAATTTGAATGCTTTGTATAAGAATATTTGTAACACTGGTTTATTGTGCCACTACTTTTTAATTTCAGCATTAGAGGTGGTGATGTCAGAACTAAAACAGAATATTGAAACTAAATGTATTTTAGAATTACAAAGTGACAGAGGGAAGAGTTTAAATTACTATGTTTCTTTAAGACCACTGCTTAGGTGACATGACTTTAAGAGCTGGACCTGAAACTGTATGTATTTAAGCAGCATTCTATGCCTGTTTTATTAGATCTGAAGAAGTACCTGGATAGGTGTAAAAGTGCTTGTCTTTTTGGGGTGTTTTTAACATTTTTTATGCTGTTTTATTTAACATTTTTCTGTTTTTTTTAAACTTTGGAGCTGTAACATCACTGGATTCAGCCGTGTTGATTGGTTATTTTTCTACTTGGATTGTTGGAGCAAGGCTCAATCTTGGGCTTTCCTATTGGTTGGATTGTTTGAAAACTGTTTTACTTAGCTGATATTTAAACACAGTATTTGTGCATAGCTGCTTACCGTGTAACTGACATGTGTAGATACAAATGCTTAAAAAGTCAAACTTTCCCTAGATAACTGCTAAGGAACCCACTTAAGCTTCTCTGCTTCTCAAAGTGCAACTCAGTTGTGCACTGCTGCCCAGAGAGCAACCCAGTTGCACTTTTTGAGGCACCAACTCAGGTTTCTACCCTTAAACCTCCCATAGAATTAGCTGATTTCACTAGTTCTACAACAGAACTTAGTCCATCTAGCCCACCCTCCACCACTTATTACAGAATACACATGGCATAATGGAAGGTCAATTTCCCACCATTTCTCTAGCCTGCCTGATTGACATGGGCATCCTGAGACAATGTAGCAATTGCCTCATGTATACAGATGACCTACTACTCCTAAATATGCAAATACAGTATGTAAGAAATGTATCAATAATATGAATCTGGAATCAGTGCTGTCTCTCTCTCTCTCTCTCTCATTTAACAACAAACCAAATACCAAGCAGGTAGTCAGCATCTACACTCCACCTCCCACACATACCAAGTACACAGTACATAAACCCACATACACAGAGATACTCACTAGAAATATGCTAAAAGAGAAAATACCTCCCAAGTACAAACCTTCTGCACACAATATGTTCCCAAAAGCATCCACTACACATAACAAATGCATTAGTGTCTCACCCAATATTCCCCTAAGGCAAAACATTACTAAACCAAATGTCTTGGTCATAGGCAACTCCATAGTGAGACCCACAGATGTCCCTCTCATTAGGCTGAACAAGGAGAAGGTCAAGGTCAGTTGCCTGTATGGTGCCAGGATCCGCCAAATCACGCACACACTCAAGTCTCTCAACAAGTACTGTTATGGCTCTGTAATAGTCCATGTTGGAGTGAATGACTTGAGACATACCTCACTGGACTATATGAAGAGAGATATGATGGAGATTTCATATTATGTGTTCCAGGCAGGTATGTCCCTAGCCCTGAGCAGCATTCTTCCCTCACCCAGGATGATGCCACAATATAAACAAAAATAATTGACTTCAACAATTGGCTTAGCTTTTGGTGTCAATCCAGGGGATCCAGATTCTGACAACATGGGATGATATGGTCAGCAGACATGTCTATATTGGATGTTTGAGCTATGTTTAAATGTTTGAGTGTCATATGGTCGACAACATATGATCGAACTTTTAAAAGTTTGAACATCCAAAAAAAATAAACATCACAAATAAATTACCTGAACGTTTTAAGCAGGGGGACAAGCTGTGCTCCCTACACCCCTGCTCTTTAAATATACTGACTCTGAGATCACACTACAGAGCAGAAAAGGGAAATCTTCCCATTTTACACTGTACAGAGATCTCCGTTAAAACGTTCGAACTTCCAAAAGTTCAATCATATGGTGTCGGCCATATGACACTTGAAATTTCGAAAGTTCGAGCATCCAATATAGACCCCAACAGACCATGCTGCTTTGCCAGAGATGTTCTTCAACTGTCACCTCAAGGCAATTTTAGGTTGCTGGCAAAGGTACTTGCATCCCTCATAGTGCCTTTTTTAGGCAATGTCATAAGAATAAAATTCCTGACATAAAAATATCTTCTTCAGAAATAAACTCAGGGTTATGCTGCTTAATGCCAGTGTCTAAATCAGAAAATGCACTCATTTGAAGTACTTTTCACCCTGGAAGATGCTGATGTCTGCACAGTCACATAATCAAGGTTCAAAGCCCCAGAGTGTACCCCGGCCATGCAGGGCTACAAAACTTTCCACAAATGGAAAACGCAAGGGAGGAGGAATATCCATCTTCATTAAAGACATATACACCTCTAGACTGGTTAAACAGTATGACTGCCTAGAGTTAACTCCAAGTCCAACTAACTGTAGGAAAGACCCCTCCTCACATCATTGTTAGCTATAGGTCCCCCAACATGAA
This sequence comes from Protopterus annectens, assembly GCF_019279795.1. NCBI lineage: Eukaryota > Metazoa > Chordata > Ceratodontiformes > Protopteridae > Protopterus > Protopterus annectens. The sequence continues at coordinate 661,236,141 of NC_056746.1, forward strand.
CCACTAAAACCACACAGCCTACCTGGACCTACTTGAGGCACTCTCAACCCAGCCAAATATACTGGCTATGGGTGACATTAACTATCCTTCCATTGATTGGGTAGCATATATGAGCACAAGTGCTCTCACCCAAAGGTTTCTGGATTTTGTTAACATGAATGCTGTGGAGCAGATAGTCAGCACTCCCACAAGAGGCTCTAACATCCTTGACATAATGCTCTCCAACATGCAGAATTGCTGCACCATCCCATGTATGGGGCCCTCCCTGGTAAAGTCTGATCATAAATCAGTCTTGTTTGAAGTAACAGCTGTACCTGACCCACCATCAGGAGCAAAAAGGTTAAAAAATTTCTCCAAAGCAAACTATAGCCTATTGAATGATGGCATCAATAGTTTCAGTCCCCCTGCCAACACTGATAGCAATGACCCCTATACTAAGGTGTACAGAAATTCCTTTATAAATACATATATAAATGTATTGACTCAGCCATACTGGAACAGAGCAAATCAATATCCTCATGAAAACAATAAGTCACCCTGTTGGACATCCGGCATAAATAGTTTATACAATAAGAGAAAGAAACTGCTGTCAAAAAGAGGGAACAGTCCCAGCAAAGGAAGACCTACCTCCAAAGCATAAACAAGCAGATTATACATCTTGTAAAGTCCTCTAAAGCTAATTATAAAGCTAAATTAGCATTCCCTAGCTAAGGTAAATCACAAAGCATTCTTTAGCTGCATACAAAATCTAAAAGGGAAGGCCCAGCTTTGTGCTGAGCTAGTTGTGGATGATACCACTTATATACTGATTCTGAGGATATTTCCAACCTGCTAGCAGACAGGTTTGATGAAAACTTTCACCTCCCTGTCCCCACCAATCATGCCCCATAACATACATATCACCAGTCCTCTGTCTAGTATCTCCAGACAGCAGGTCATAGCCACATTCTCCAAGGCCAAAAACACAGCCTCTATGGGACAGAAAAACGTCCCAGGATGCCTGTTAAATGGTTTAAAACAGGAGTTAGTGGAACAGCTGAGCATGGTCTTCAGTCTCAGTCTAAGCACTGACTTGGTCCCAGCTGAGTGAAAAACAGCAATCATAATCCCCTTGCACAAAGGGTTATCTCAACTGACACCAGGAACTATAGACCCATAAGCCTAACCAGCCTTATCTGCAAGGCCATGAAGACAGTCATCAGGGATCTTATCAAGAAGGATATAGTTGACCTTCAAACTCGTGACCCACCCAGTTTGGCTACATTAAGGGGAGATCTTGCCTGCTAAACCTAGTTGTCTTCTTCTAGAATGTCACCAAGGCCCTGGATGAAAGCAAAACAATTCACTGCCTATTTTGAGCTAGACAAGGCCTTTGACAGAATCGCTAACTCGGGCATCATTGAGAAAGTCATGCAGCTGGGGATTAACCCTTACATCACTAGATGGGTTGCCAACTGGCTCGCAAACAGAATATATGCAGTCAAAACTGGGGATGCTGACTCTACTAGCAGAACTGTTACCAGTGGTGTTCCACAGGGATTTGTGATAGGCCCCCTAATGTTTGGTATCTATTTTCAGAAGTCCAGGCAAAAATAGATGGCCTATGGCTTACCAAGTTTGCTCATGACTGCAAACTGAGTGCAATTATCGACTCCCCCAAAGACGTCAACATACTACAAAATGGGCTTACACAGACAAATGATTGATGTCAAAGCCATGGACTTAAACTAAATGCAAAAAAAATGCTTTACCATCCCCTTTGGCAAAGGAGAAGCCCCTGCTAATTACAACATTAATAATATCCCCTTAAGTTCAAACCCAGTGGTGCCAGATTTAGTTGATAGCAACCTCAATTTTGATCATCAGGAATCCGCAGTACTAAGGAAGGCCTTCTACATTGTACCCTCATAAACAAGGGTATAGCATCCTAAGCTAAGGAGGTTATAACTCCCCTCTACTTGTCTCTCATCAGACCAATAATAGAGTGCAATACTCCCTTCTGTATGTACCATACCAGATATCTGCAGCAACTGGAGAGACCTCAGAGGTTTCTCATCAAGAAAATTCAGGGCCTCCAGCACATGAGCTACATGGGCAGACTGAAGGCCCTATCACTTTACTCAGTATCGTATAGACTGCATAGAGGCAACTTGTACTTGGCCTACAGAGCAATCTCAGACCCTACCTTGATGAATCTGCTGCACATCCACAAATCCAATGGGACAAGATTCACTTTTCTTAGGAATCTTAAACTAGCCTGGGATATTAACGGGGCGTGCTGGAGAGACAGATATGTCTCCCACAGGTAGTCACTCCTCTGGAACAAACTCCCAATTCATGTAAAACAGAGCTCCTCAATGAACCTGTTTAAATGTAAAAGGGACAATTGGATGGGAAACTGTTCATTTACACTGGGGGGTTCATCTATGTCCCTCTTAGAAAGGGGCAGCAGGTGCTGATCTTAAATTCATGCACAAACATAGAACCTATATCTTGGTCTATTAGGAAACAAAGGTATAACATTGCTAGGCTTGTAGAGACCATAGGGCCAATAGCCTAGTAACCTCCTATGATCCTATGAAAGGTCTCATAATCTCAAGCTTTAGTCTGTTTAAAAGAATGATTCTTTCCCCTTAAAAGACAACTATGATAATGATGCTTTTAATAAATGTCTTGCATCAGAGTGGCTTTCCTCTGTACTTTCCAAAAATGTTTGAATTCACTTTGTGTATATATCTCTCAGTCACAACTAAAAAGCTCATAAATCTTTCTCAGCAGATATAAAAATATACTACTTTTTCCATGATTGCAAAGTAAATAGTGAGTAGGGAGTGAAACTTTCTGACGATTGAATGGCTGTCCATTATCAGTTCTAAGGCCATCTCGTTTGTCAGACAATGAAAACATCTTGTTTATGACTGCAGTGACAGTTACAGCAGTTTAATTTCCATGTTGTTGTTTTACACTTGTCACTCAAATAACAAAACCATATTGTTTTCTGGTTACAGTTCCAAAGAATGGAAAATATGACATCCTTGCTAGGAAAAAGAATTTCAACTTGTTAAATTTACTTGGCAGTTCAAACAACTGTGAATCATTGTTTCAGTACACATATCAGTATCTGGAAACCATATTTTTTTCTTTGTGAATCTTTTTTTTTTTTTATTCCTTCCTTACTATATTACATGAGCTAGCTGCAAGGCTGTACTTTTTTATGAAGTAATTCTTATCAGTCTTAACCCCCTTAATCTAAACTTACCATCTGCCAATACTGTCAGTTCATAGTAGCAATTAAACTCTTTCAGAACTGAGACCTAAGGGGCCAAATTCTAGAAGACTTGCTCTCCGTGTAAGTGACTGACTCCAAGAAAAAAGTATTTTGAAATCATGGCAGGCATACACCAGAGTTAGTCACATATCTTTTGGAATCTGACCCATAGTATATGACTGATACAGGTGTGAACAGCTGTTATGAGTGAGGGCCAGTGCCTGTGGTAGTTTTCACCACCCAATAACCAAATTAGGACCATTGTGATGCCTGTATTGGATATAACTGGACTCACAGGGAATATGGACCAAATTGATTGTTTCTGGCAACCCCAGGGTAAGGAAATCCTGCTCCATACAGCTTCCATCACTCCTCTGTGACATCATCATATGACACCCCTGCACTGGCCCAGTAATCAAGGGGCCTCAATCCTCACCACTGGCAACAGTGGGGGTATGTACACACTGGGAGGATGAGAAGTACACACACAGTAAAGTGCAATTTCCCTTAAGAGCACACAGAGACCACAGTCAATCTGAGACTTGTTTCTCCCTCTTTCTCCAGATCCCCAGTAAGACTCCCCACTGACAAAGCTACAGGGTTGAGATCTCAGCTGAGTGGCCAAACCAAGACCTCCAGTACCCTCTCTGTCCAACCAGTGCTTCGGGTCTCTGCCCAAGTAGCTGACACACACGCACGCTTTGAGGTTTGATTTTTACACTCACACACCTGGGAAAGGCTGGCACAGGTTTACTAGCTATACTCCCTTCTATAGAAACTGTAATGCAGGTTCCACCACCACCAGTCACTACTTATCAGCTACTTTAAGGCCCTTAACAAAGGGTGGCCAATTACTGTGTAATGCTACTATTAATCCAAATGGTTATTTGACCAAGAGCCAGGCTATTATGAGTGACCTGTACAGTGTCACTAAATAGATATGCAAGTACTCTAAGAGCTTAACTATCTCTACACAGACCAACCACAATTGAAATGTTTAAATATATTTAATAATAAATAGTAAAAGAACAAAGTAACACTAAATATGTATTCACAGTGACATCAGAGTTCAAAATAACAGGAAATATTTAAAACAACATTGCAGGACAGTCTCAAATAAATATAGAAAACATCTAAACTAATCTTTACTATGTTCATAACTGAATCAAAGAGAAATTACTGTACCTTAGTTAACTTACTTACAGCAAGGCAAGTGCAGAGGTGGTGAGTGGATGTTGTCAGTTCAAAGACAAATGCAAAATGCCCTCCCTCTCTCTCTGTCTCTCTCTCTCTCTCTCAGAGAGTTCTTAAATTAATATCTCAAATATTGCTGCTGGGATACTTGCAGCATGACATCACTTTTTGTCTCCTGATTTCAGTTCCCAGGCTTGCACACAACCCCCACTGATACAGAATTTAGCATCTCCCTGTGAAAATGCATAGCTTTCAGAAGTTTGCAGCTGCTAGAAGACATAAAACAATAAAACATTTACAATACAATGCAGAAGGCGCCCTAGTTCTAGACATCATGTCTCCTTGCTGCATTGAAACTAATTTATATAGCACAATTATAAAACAATTTAATTTCAACTATTTTCTTGAAGTTTTGCAAGTTAACCCTCTATGTTGTGGTTCCCACTGTTAAAACATATACATTTACACAGATACAATAGTTTATATACCTTTCTGTTCTTTCCCAGTAAGGTACACTGTGGACACATCCTTAAGCTCAGTACTTTACACACACACACACACACACACACACACACACACACACACACACACACACACACACACACACACACACACACACACTTCTGTACAAGCAGCATGAAATACAAACAACATAAAGTTCTAATATAATAGCTGTGCTGGCAGAATTTCCTTCTGTCACACTTCTATATAAATCATATTAATATTCACAAATGACATATAATTATTTACAACATTCCAGATAGCTGGGCTGGCAGTATTTCCTTTTGTGACATTTCTTCCCCCCTTGTAAACTCAAGCTAGTTTTTCAAATGACCCTTGAGAAGCACTGCTTAAGAGGGGTGAGTCTATCTGGGACTATACTACCCCATACCCTGTCTTGAGATCCCATCTGCGCTGGCATTGCTAACCCCACTGTGGTGTTGCACTGTAATAGTATATGCCTGCAACCCTAGGCTCCACCTTAGAAACTTGGAATTTTGCTGGCTGGCTCAATGTAACCATGTTAAGGGATTGTGGTCTGTAACTACAGTGAATTTCCTTCCATACATATAAGACTGACATTTCTGCAGTGCCCACACTATGGCTAGACATTCCTTTTCTACAGCTGCATAGCATGCCTCCCTGGGTTGGAACCTATGACTGAGATGTACCACTGGATGCTCTTCTCCCTCTGAGGAAACCTGGCTGAGTACAGACCCCACCCAATGGTTTGAAGCATCCACCTACATGACAAATTATTTTCTCCTTTAAGTTTCTGGAATGCCTGCTGACATGTGAGGGTCCACACCACCTTATCTAGCTTGTTTGCCCTTGTCAGATCTGTGAGGGGAGCAGCTATGGTACTATAATTGGGGACAAACTTTCTGTAGTACCCTGCTGTCCTTAAGAATGCTCTCACCTGTTTTTAGATAACAGAGGCAGGCCATGCCTGAATGGCTTCCACTTTGGCAGGTTCTGGCCTGATCTTACCATTCCCCACTCTATGTCCCAGGTAGGAGACCTCTGCCTTACCCATCTGACACTTTCTGGGCTTAATGGTCAACCCTGCCTCTGTAGTCTGCCCAGCACCTCCCTGGTATGCTGAAGGTACTCCTGTCTGGAATGGCTATAGATGTCAATATCATCCAGGGAAGCAAGGGCAAAATCTCCTGCTCCTGCTAGGATATGATCTACCAGCCTCTGGAAAGTTGCTGTGGCATTTTGTATCCCAAAGGACATCTTTGTGAACTCATACAACCCAAAAGGATTCACAAAGGGTGACCTCTGTCTAGCTCTGGGAGTCAAGGGCACTTGCTAGTAACCCTTGGTAAGATCAATAGTGGAAAGATACATAGCTCCAACCAGCTGCTTTAGGGCTTCATCTGTCCTAGGTATGGGGCAAGCATCTGATTCTGTGTGACTATTTAATTTCCTGTAGTCCACACAGAACCTGGTGCTGCCATCCTTCTTTTGTACAAGAACCACTGGGGAGGCCCAGGGACTGCTGGACACATGGATTACCCCTAGTTCCAACATTTCCTGTATTTCTTCCCTCAGAGTCTGACTCTCTCAGGCATCCTATAAGGGGCCTGCTTAATAGGCCTTTGGGATCCTGTATCCACATGGTGCTGTACCAAGTGGGTGCATCCTGGTTTCCCAGTGAACATGTTCCCAAACTCCTGTAACACTGCTCAGATTTCTCGAACCTAGGTAGGGGATAGCTGGGACATTGCTACCCCTTCCACTGAGATGTCAGTCCGAGCCTCATTGAGGAGATCAGTCACCAGATCCCTGTCAGACTCCTCCTGCCATCATCTCCAAATACTCAGCACACGGGCCTCCCTATCATGGTAAGGTTTCATCATATTAACATGGTACAGCTTGTATCCCTGCCTTCTGCCTAGAATTTCTACCATGTAGTTAACATCACTGACCTTCCTTACCACCTTGAAGGGTCCCACCTAAGCTGCCTAGAGCTTGTTGTGTCTGACAGGAATGAGAAAAATCACCTGCTGCCCTACAGCATACTATCTAGCTTGAGCATTCCTGTCATACCAAACTTTTTTTCTGCTGTTGGGCTTCTGCCAGGTTCTCATGGGTCAAGCCCATGAGTTCCCTGAACCTTGTCCTGAGGTTTAGGACATATGCAACAACATATTCTTTGTGGGATTCACATTCACCCTTTCAGTCATCTCCAATAAAATCTAGAGGTCCCCCTCACCCTATGCCCATACAGCAACTCGAAGGGTGAAAAAGCTGTGGATTCCTTGGCACCTCTCTGTAAGCAAACAACAGATGAGGCAAATATTTGTCCCACTCCCTCTTGAACTGGTCTGCAAATGCCCATAGCATGGTCTTGAGTGTGGAGTTTAACCTCTCCCCAAGACCATTAGTCTGGGGATGGTAGGGGGTGGTTCACCCCACAATGCTTCCACAGACAAGCCAGCAGGTCTGACATAAAATTGGCACCTCTGCCAGTCAATATTTCTTTTGGAAAACCTATCCTGCTGAAAATCTCTAACAAAGCATTTGTCACCTTTTCTGCCTCAATGGACGACAGGACCACCACTTCAGGGTATCTGGTTGCATAATCTACTACCACTAGGATATTCGTTTTCCCTGTGGAATTTGGGGTACTCAGAGACCCCACAATATCCATATCTACCATCTAAAATGGCTCCTCAATCACAGGCAAAGGCATCAAAGGAGCTTTGACCTTGTCTCCTGCCTTGCCTACTTTTTGGCATTGCTAACAGGTCCTGCAGCACCCTGCTTCATCTCTAGAAATCCCAGGCCAATAAAAGTTCTGCATAATATGTCTCTTGGTATGTTTTATTCTCATATAACCTACAAAGGGAATATCATGGGCTATAGCTAAAAGTGCCAGATGCTAGGCTCTGGGAATTACAGCAGCTGTATTCTGTCACCTTATAGCCCTCCCTCAGGAGTCCACTCTCTATATAATAACCCTTTGTCCCACTATATAGCTTAACCTTTTCCTTGACAATCAGGTGCCTGACTGGCTACCTCCCTCAGGCCTTGTAATGCGGAGTCTGAGAGCTGAGCCTGTCTCAACTCTTCCTTTGTAACCCTTCTTAGCTCCCCTTCCACAAGAAGTCTGATATTTTCTGACAGAGGTTCCTCACTGTCAGCCTGGGTTCTACTACTCACCTCTGCCCTTGCAGTCACTCTGTCCCAGGGAACATCAGTACCCACAAGCAGCTGTGGCTCACCTTCAGTCTTACTGCTACAGGGTAGCTTCCCTTTACGAAGTAACCACCACACCAGTCCTGACTTCAAGTCTGTGGTCAGTCTGGGTCTCCTACAGGCTACCAGACCCACATGCTTGTCTCCATGCCTGACTGTGTGTCACTGCTGCAGGGATATCCTCAAACACATATGCTTGCTGGCTTCCTTTTCCATCCTCACAGTCAAGGTGAACCCTAGCCAAAGGTATTTGGAATGGGGTCCCTCCTAAAGCTCTGACTGCCCAAGCAAGTACTGCTCCTCTTTAACCATTGCAGGCTTCGCAATGGTTAGGTCAGAGACTGTGTCTCTTTTAGCAGTGGCCTCTTTCCCATTTGCTAAGATAGGATGTAACCTGTTATGGTAGTTTGGTACCTTTGTTGTCTCGAGATTACTTACTACTGGCATTCTGTCATCCCCACTTACTGGCTCTCACACCTTTTGTTCCCCACCTTGCCTCTGTGGACATCAGTATGCTACATGCTCCTACTGGTTGCATTTAAAATATTTAACCCTTGGCCCTGGATATGTACCTTGACTAGTTGCTTCCCTTGCTACTGGCAGACTCTGTTGCAATGGTCTAGGCTGCCCACCATGGGCTCTCTTAGACTCATAAGTAGCACTGGGTATCCCTTTTCTGTGCAGTGTTGCCCTGCTTGCTAGGTATAGGTCTTCTTTTTTCCCTTTTCATCTGTTGTGTTACATTCTGTATCCACTCTCATGTCCACAGGCAAAATGCTAAGGACTTATTCCCTCACCAAAAGGTCTGCCAGCACTTCAAAAGTGGTGACCTGACATCCACTCACCCACCTATGAAAATAAATGCTTTTAGCAATATATTCACACACACTTTCATCTGCCTTGCATCTATGCTCACAAAACTTTTTCCTATAAACTTCAGACGTTAACCTAAAACATTCTAACAAACAATTTTTGACTGTATTATAATTTAAGCAATCAGTATCAGACAATTTAGAAATAGCAGTTACAGCTTTATCATGGAGTAAGGGGTCAGGAACTGTACCCAGAGCCCTTGGTCAACATTATACTATTTACATACCCTTTCAAACATATGAATGAAACTATCAAAATCATCCCCCTTTGTAAACTGTAGAAGAAATTTACTGACTTTTGTTGCTTCTGGGGTTTAGTTACTCCCTTCACCATTACCTCCATGACCCTGGCAAAGAGTCAGCATCTTCTTTTCATGTTACCTCTGCCTCTAATTCTCCTCAGCTTCTAGATGTCACAGTCTCTCTGCTGCTTCTATTTCCAAATATTTGGCCTCCAGTTCAAATCTCTTTAACTCCAGATGGGTTTTTAAGTCCTCTGAGGAAATGTTGAACGGTCCATTTTCTGAGAGTTGTACATCTCCAAGGCCAGCCTGGTTGTCCTTCTGATTGCTGGTCTGTGATACAGCTGTGCCCAAGGCTGCAATAATTTCTGCTTCAGTCAGATTAGCATGCAGCAGTCCTTTAGCCCTGCACATCTCAGCCAACCGGTTCCTTGTCAGATTGCCATATTCCTCTGCTGACATGCTTGCCTGCTCTTCCTAACTAAGCTAACAAAAAAGTAAAACAATTGTGATATGAAACTCTGAATGTTCACTGTGTGGCTGGATGAGAGTACCAACACATTCCTTAGTGACCACTGTTTACAGGCTACAAGAATGCAATATCCACACCACTGAATAATAATATGTGGATATTCCACCACTACAAGCCAATTAATATGTGATGTGGATATCACACCACTGCCCACCAATTAATATGTGATGCCCCTTCACTGGGCCAGTAATCAAGGAGCCTCAATCCTCACCACTGGCAACAGTGGAGGGACATAAACACAGGAAGGATGACAAGTACACACAAGAGCACACAGAGACCACAGTCAGTCTGGGGCTGGTTTCTTCCTCTTTCGCTAGATCCTCAGTAAGACTCCCCACTGGCACAGCTATAGTGTTGAGATCTCAGCTGAGTGGCCAAACTAAGACCTTTAGCATCCTCTCTGTCCAATCAGTGCTTCAGGTCCCTGCCCAAGGAGCTAACACACACCAACACACACACACACACACATGCACACACACACACACACACACCTGGGAAAGGCTGGTACAGGTTTATTAGCTATGCCCCCTTCTGCCCAGATCATAAGGTAGTTTTCACCACCACCAGCCACTACTTATCAGCTACTTAAAGGCCCTTAACATATTGTGGCCAATCTTACTGTGTAATGTTGCTACTAATCCACATAGTAGTTTGAGCAAGAGCCAGGATATTAAGAGTGGCTTGTACAGTGTCACCAAATAGATATGCAAGTACTCTAAGAGCTTAAATACCTCTAAACAGACCAGCCACAATTGAAAGCTTTTAATATATTTTATAACAAATAATAAAAGAGCAAGGCAACACTAAATATGTATTCACGGTGATATCAGAGTTCAAAATCACAGTAAATATTTAAAACAATCTTGCAGGACAGTCTCCAATAAATACAGAAAATATCTAAACTAATCTTTACTATGCTCCTAGCTGAATCTAAGAGAAATTACTGCACACTAGTTAACTTACTTACAGCAAGGCAAGTGCACAGCTGGTGAGTGAATGTTGTCAGGTCAAAGACAAATACAAAATACCCGGTCTGTATCTCTTTCTCAGAGAGTTCTTAAATTAATATCTCAAATATTGCTGCTGGGATACTTGCAGCATGGCATCACTTTTTGTCACCAGACTTCAGCTCCCAGGCTCACAAACAACTCCTGCTGATGCAGTATCTAGCATCTCCCTATGGAAATACATAGCCTTCAGATATTTGCAGCTACTAGAAGACATAAAACAATAAAACACTTACAATACAATGCAGAAGGCACCCTAGTTCTAGACACCCTGTCTCCTTGCTGCATTGAAACTAACCTTTATAGCACAATTATAAAACAATTTAATTTCAACTATTTTCTTGAAGGTTTGCAAGTTAACCCTTTGTCTTCTAGTTCCCACTGTTAAAACATATACATTTATACAGATACAATAATTTATATACATTTCTGTTCTTTCCCAGTAAGGTATACTGTGGGCACATCCTTAAGCTCAATACTTTACACACACACACTTCTGTACCAGCAGCTTTATATACAGCCAACATAAAGTTATAATATAATAGCTGTGCTGGCAGTATCTCCTTCAGTCACACTTCTATATAAATCATTTTAATATTCACAAATGACATATAATTATTTAGAAAATTCCAGATAGCTAGGCTGGCAGTATTTTATTTTGTGACAGATCCCACCACCCAAAATCATTTCCTTTATTCTTCAACCCCCACCTAGTATAGCATCACCCAATGTACAAATGTGACACTACAGGGGGGTAGGGTGGATCATGTGCTGCCATGAGAACCTGCATGCCCCCATGAGTTTCCCTGTATCTGGAATACCCCCCAAAAATGTGAATTGTATGCTGGCCAGCCATTCAGTCCTTAGTTCACAGCCAACCATGGTCTCTTATAAACTTCAAAAGTTGCTAGTGCTAGAATAAATGGTTTTGTATGCAGGTGATTGGAAGTGCTTCACAATTTAAATTGATAACAGTGTCATAATGATACTTACCATGTCATTGCTGCACTAAATCAGGCTATTGGTTTGTCTTCTTTGACTTAGTTAGAGTAGGGAAAGGGTATTGGCTACCACCACCTTGCTGAGAAACCAGTTACTGGAGGAGCAGAGGGAGTGTGTATATGCGTGCTACCCACACCTCTTTTTTTGTTGTTGTTTTTGCATGGTCAGCCATGTAGCAGCTGAGTGCATTTTTTTGTGGGAAAATGGTATCAGGAAGTGTTTCTGCTGTATCATATATTTACTTGGGCTTACCAACACTGCTAAATATGTTTTCACAGTCCTGGGTGAGTCATCTTCCCAGTGACTACAGAATAATATTTGGTTGTACTCTCAACGAGTACTTCCAAATATTATTCTGAATAGTAATAATTTATTCACTGTGAGATGACATATGCAGGACTGTGAGCAGCTTGATGGTGATAGTGACTCAAGAATCATTTGAAACTATCAAAGTCACATTGCAATGCACTGGAGATGCAATTGGAGGTTCTAGTCAGGTGATTGCATTCTAAGATCCAAAATAGCTCCTCCAACTGCATCTTCAGTTGCAAATGAGAGAAGGCACATGCTAGGGAGGTCAGAGAGAGGAAAAGAAAACATGTATGCTCATAAGTTCATAGGCGGTTACTAGGCTAATGACCACAAGGGCCTTTTTAAGCCTAGCCATGCATCCCAAATCTCTGACAAGTTCTGATAGACTTGATAAGTGTAAGCATGGGCCTGGGAGAGGAACCATGTACAGGTTACCTGTGACCATTAGAGACATAGGTGCCAAACCAGGGATGAAATTCCAGTTTGCCATTCAGTTGTCCAAGTTGCACTTGAATTAGGTTAGGGAGGAACTCTGCTTCATGTGGATGGGGAGCCTGTTCCAGAAATGGGGTAGTCTCTGGGATACATACCGATCTCTCCAGCAAGTCCTATTTATATCACAGGCAAGGTTTAAGTCTTTAGAATGGGTAATTCTGGTGCTGCTTGTTTTGTGGATATGCAGGAGGTCCATCAGAGTGGGGTCTGACAATGCCCTGTATGCCAGGCATAGATCTCCCCTCAAAAGCCAGTAGGAGACAGAATACAGGGATAGGACCTTGAGGTGGTCTGCATATGACATTTTACTTACACCCTGTATTCTTTTAGTGAAGAACCTCTGTGGACATTCCAGTTGTTGGATATGCCTGGTTAGGTGCATACCAAAAGGGCCATTCTACTCAATGACAGGTCTGATGAATGCCAAATACAGTGGATCAATGACTTCCTTGGACTTGGATGCCATATCTTAGTTTATAAGTTGTGCAATATAGAATGATTTCCTCACCACTGTAGACACATGATAGACAAAGGCTAGATTACTATGTGTGTCCCTAAGTCCCTGACTACTGAGTCAACTCTAAGGAGTGTGTTGTCAGTATGATAGTTACCAGGGATGGATGACTTCCCAAAGAGTACTATTATGCATTTCTTGGCATTTAGTGTTACTCCATGGCTCTGAACCTCCTGAAGAACATTTGTGTCAGTGTGAGATTCAACAACAGCTCCTAATTTTCAGTCATCTGCAAATTTAGTCAGCCAGAGACTGACATTGGCCTTGACTTCTGAGAAGTAAATGCCAAAAAGGAGTGGTCCAAGGACTGATCCCTGAGGGACTCCACTTGTGACTGGCCTCTTTGTAGAGGTGGACTCCCAAATTCTAACTTCTTTGTTCCTGTCTGTGAGCCAGCTGGCTATCCACTGGGTGACATACGGATTTGTACCTAACCTCTTGAGTTTTTCCACAATGCCTGAGTGGGGTATTGTCAAATGCCTTGGCCAGGTCAAGGTAGGCAGTGTGAATTATTTTGCCCTCATCCACTGGTTTGGTGACCTTCTAAAAGAAGCCCACCAGGTTGAGTAGGCATTATCTGCCCTTGATGAAATCAAACTGGGTTGGGTCCAGTGTCTGGAGTTTTATTATGTCTCTATTTGATCATCTCCATGATAATTCTTTCCATGGCTTTACATATAAGACTTATGGATCTGTAGTTTTCTGGGTCTGTAGATGACCCACCTTTGTGCAGAGGGATGACTGTTGCCTTTCTCCATTCATGAGGCGCAAAGCCTGTTTGGATTCTACAGTTAAATAATAATAATTCCCTAGGCCCTTGTAAGTCATGTTTCATGCTATTTGGAAGGCGTACTGAGACTTTGTCTGGGCCCATCGATGCAGTGTTCCTGGTCTTAGAGAGGGCATTAAGGACCTGGTCCCTAGTGATAGCAGGGGGAGTTATATTTGATGATACCTGCTCCCTAGTGATAATAGGGGGAGTTATATTTGATGATATTTCCCAAGGGAAGGTTGAGGGGGTGAGAGGGGTAAAGTAGGAGCTGAATTTATCAGCCAGGAGGTTTGCTATTTCTTCTGGCTGAATATAGGTGGCTCCACTTACAATGAGCTCTGCATACAATTGCGTATTGCCTTTGAGGTTGCGGACATAGCTGAAGAATGCTTTGTGGTTGTCGTATGCCTGGGAGGCCAAACTTACCTCAAATTTGCTTTGGTAGACTTTATTTCTCCTCTGAGTTGTTTGTTTAGTTTGAGTGCTTTTATCCTGCTGGGTGCTGTACCGCCTCATTTTTGCCATTATTTTCTTCCTCCTGTTATACAGTTGATTGATTTTGTGATTCCATCAGGCTGGCTTTTTTTGAGTTAGTTCTATACTTCTTCCTTGTGGGTACAGCTGCCTCTATGCAGCTATTGACATGCTTGTACAGCTTGTCATGCTTGTTTTCTTATAAGGTTTCCATATCGTAATTCCATACTTAGGTTTGGGTCTAATGTAATTAAACATTGAATTCATCATTTCTGATTTACTAAACTTTGTAAATCTTTTTATGCTACATATGTAACTGCAATTAACCAATTTTATTGATATGATTAGAAAAACTCAAAGCTGGATCAACCCATATACCAAGGTCCTTAACTGAATCTGCAGTTTTAATCACTGTGTACCATATTAAATATTCACCTTTCAGTATATGTCTACTCCTATGCCTAAATGGTGAATTTAGTGAAGTTCTTTTGCAGTCATGTCCTATCTGTAACACATGTAATCAGTATACCCTATTTCAGGTCATATGCATACAGACTAATGACATAGATCATCAACAGGTAGAAAGTATTAATAGTATGTTGTAGTAATAATCAGTAACTGTATTCATTTGTATTGTTTACATGTTTATAATGAAAAAGTATTTATTTTCACAACAGAGAAGAAAATTTGAAAGGGGCAATACTAGAATAGTATAGTTTGAGGTGAAAAAGATGATGGGAACAGATAATTTTGGAAGAAGGGAGCATAAATTAGGGGGTGATATTTTCGTGAGGTAGTAAGCATGGGATAGAGTAGGAACAGAGTCAGGATTTTGATAGGTGTTCTTTGGGCAGGTGTTTAAAAGCAAGATGGTTTGGAGTGGATTTCATGTACAGATGAATAGGTTCATAGGTTCATAGGTTCATAGGTTGGTACTAGGCTATCGGCCCTAGGGCCTATACAAGCCTAGCCATAACAATTCCCTGGCTATTTCTTCCCATACTATTTACTTCCCTGGACCCCTGTCTAGCAGGTAGACTGATGTGATCCCCGGGGTGAATTTCCTTTCTCCCATCCAATCATCAAGGTTCCTTTTGAAGAGCATTTTATTTGGATTGCACAAGAAAATAAAAATAGCATAGCTAAATGCCATTTAGTAAACTCTAAGCTGAAATTGCAAAGTCTCGTCAAGATCAAGGCTTGAAGAGCCTAGCCAGGCTGAGTCAGCAAGTAACAGTGAACAGCTGTAGCTGTGAAGTAAACTCTTCTTTTCACATGAAGTAGGCCTGGTCTAAGGTTTGTGGTCAGATAATAATACTGCCAAAGCACCACAGTTAAGAGAATCATAGCTTGGTAATGGCGCTAATGGCATGTTTTACATTTTTCTGGCTTGAGAAAAGATTACAGTTATTTTTAAAGATAAACTTGATGATGTTTATATTATAAAGTTTTATGTAATTTGACACCAATGAGATGTCATTTGAATTAATATCGTCTAAGATCCTCTGTAATTTAGAAAATAATATTGCATTAGGATATTGGACTTTTAAAACTTCTTTTATTGATATTTTACAAGGTGTGCCTATATAAAATGTTGTTTATTTTTGTTTGTTTATAAACATGTCAGACATTCCCTACCAGTCTTTTAGACACTCAGTCCCACTGTGAACCCCTCCATGAGTCTGAATACTGTTCATACTTGTGTCATCAGTTTCTTGTACATAGTCTGTACTGATTCTGATATTTCCTTAACTTCAAGCCATTGTAGTGTTGCCTAAATCAGCTTCCTTAGTTTTTTCAAAGTCTAGGAATACCGAGTTGTAGCATGTCAAGTTTCTTCACTATCTGCAAACATTGGGTTGGTTATACTGCCAGCATCCTGACTTGAATCTGAACTGCTCATTTCCCATCTTATTTTCTACTAAATATACTGCATATTCTTTTATCAGTCACCCTCTCCAACATATTCATGCACTATGAGAGGAGTTTGGTATTGCTGTATTGCCCAAGGATGTGAATGCCCCCTTTGTTCTTATACAAAATGACACTACAATACTTGTTCATAGGTTCATAGGTTCATACTAGGCTATCTGCCCTAGGGCATTATAAGCCTAGCCAGAGTGTGTTTGGCTTTCGCCACCCATTTTAAATTAATTTTGCTATGCCCTTTTTCGAGGTTAGTATACTGTGCCTCTGTCTAACAGTGACACAGAAGTAAAACCCAAGGTAAACCTACGATCTCCCATCCACTCATCAAGATTTCTCTTGAAGAGAGTCAATGAGAGACTCTACCTAGCCTTGACCGGGATTTTATTCCAGAGTGAAGGGAGCCTCTGGGTTATGAATCTGTCCCTCCAGCATGTCCTATTTATTTCAGTGCTGAGGTTCAAGTCTCTCAAGCGCGTAGCTCGATGGGATTTGGATTTTCTGAGGTGCAGCATGTCCATTAATTCCGAGTTGGACATGGCTTTATATGTCAGACACAGATCGCCTCTGAGCAGGCAGTATGCCACTGAGTAGAGCTGGAGTTTCTTTAACTGGGCAGCATATGGCATCTGTTTGAGCCCTTTGATCCTCTTGGTGAGGTACTTTTGGGGTCTTTCCAGTTGCTGCAGGTGTCTGGTAAGGTACATCCCAAAAGGGGCATTGTACTCAATTATGGGCCTGATGAGGGATGAGTAAAGAGGCACGATGACTTCCCCTGATCTAGATGTGAATCCCTTCATGATTAGGTGGGCTATATAGAATGTTTTTCTAACCACTTTGACCACGTGGTTGTCAAATGAGAGATTGCTATCAACTTGGGTCCCCAGGTCCCTAATTACTTCTTCTGTACTTAATGGATTACCACCTATGTGGTAATTTGTGGGCACTTTGTTTTTGCCAAAGGGGATGACTATACACTTTTTGGCATTTAGCTTGAGGCCATGGCTCTGGCACCAGTTGTCTGTTTCTATGAGGCCCTTTTGGAGGATGCTTGTGTCATTTGGAGAGTCGATTATGGTGCCCAGTTTGCAGTCATCTGCGAACTTGGTCAGCCACAGTCCTTCCATGTTGGCCTGTACCTCCGAGAAATATATACCGAACAAGAGAGGTCCCAGGACTGAGCCTTGTGGGATGCCACTTGTAACTGGTTTGGAGTCTGACATGGCTCCAGCAATTCTAAGCATGTGGGTTCTGTCCTTGAGTCAGTTTGCAACCTATCTAGTGACATAGGGGTTTACATTTAAGCTGGTGAGCTTATCTATAATGCCCAAGTGGGGTATTGTATCGAAGGCTTTTGCGAGGTCCAGGTAGGCTGTGTGGACCACCTTCCCCTCGTCAATGGCCTTGGTGACTGTTTCAAATAAATCAACCAGGTTTAAGAGGCAGGATCTGCCCTTAACAAAGCCGAACTGGGTAGGATCCAGTGTCTGTAGGTCCCCAATATCTTTATTTCTGAGGTCCATGATGATCCTTTCCATAGCTTTGCAGACAAAGCTAGTCAGGCTTATGGGGTGATAGTTTCCTGGATACATTGAGGCACCACCTTTGTGGAGAGGGACCACTGTTGCTGTACGCCACTCTTTGGGTACATATCCTGTAGTAAGGCTGAGATTGAACAGTAGCTTTATGTTTGGGTTTAGCTCTTCTTGGAGTTCATGTAGGACGCAGCCCAGGACACCATCTGGTCCCATTGATGCTGTGTTTTTTGCTTTGGAGAGGGCGGCTCTTACCTGAGCATCTGAGATGTCAGGGGGGACAGCACTTTGCTGGGATAAATATTTGCCCTTTTGGTGGGGGGGGGGGAGTTTGCGCTGAACCTGTCAGCTAGGATGTTGGCAATGTCTGTGGGTTCGGTGTATTTTTTGTCATTTTGGACTAATTCTGAGCATATCTGGGAATTCCCGCCCAGGTTCCTAACATAACTAAGGAAAGTCTTGTGATTATCCTTGGTGTCCTGTGCAATTTTTCTCTCGAAGCTGGCCTTAGACAATTTTATGAGTGTCCGTAGTTTTTTGCTAATACTGATCAAAGATGCCTTGCCTTTTTGGGATTTTGCTCTATCATGTAGTAGCTTCCTCCTTCTATTGTATAGTTTGTTTATGTCTGGGGTCCACCAGACAGGATGTCTGCCTTTGGAGGATTGGGTCTTGGTTTTATTTGGGATTGCATGATCCATGCATTCCTGAAGGTGTTCATAGAATGTGTTTATAAAGGATTCTGCGGTCTGGGCCGTATTTTCCACAGGCCCGGGGGCTTTGAAGGATTCCACCTCGGTTTTGAGGAGTGTGAAATTTGCTTTAGAGAAGTTTTTCACTGTGGTTTTCTGGGCAGGGGTTGGGGTCCGGGATGTGAATATCCAGTGAGATTAGTTTATGGTCTGATCTTACCAGTGAGGGATACACTTCTGATCTGGAGCATAGAGTCCCCATGTTGGTGATGATCAGGTCCAGTATGTTTTCCCCTCTTGTGGGAGTGGTAACAAGTTGTTCCATAGCATTTGAGTGTATAAATTCTAGGAACCTTTGGGCTAGGGTGTTGGAGCTAGAGTAATGCTCCCACTCTATGTTTGGGTAGTTGAAGTCGCCCAATATAATGGTGTTTGGAGAGACCTTCATATTTTCCAGTGTTCTCAGGAAGGCCAAGTGGGGTTCCTGGGTTTGGGAGGGTGGTCTCTAGCAGGCTATAAACTGGAAGGCAGTTTTACACACTGTTAGTTGCACATGGATAGTCTCTGATGCTTTGTGCTGTGCCCCCAACCTGGAGGTTTAGGTATCTTTGACGAATATTGATACTCCCCCTCCTTTTGTGGTTCGGTCCAAGTTTTGGGGCCGAAAAGCATGGTATGAGGTATAACCTGGTAGTGCTGGGGTGCTCTCGGGAGCCTTGAACCAGGTTTCTGTTACTGCACAGATATCGATGTTCTCCATGCTAAGGAGAGTTTTGAGTGCATGCATCTTGAGGTTTAGACTTCTGGCGTTGAGTAACATTACTCTTAGTTTCTTATCCCTTGTGATACCTATGGAGGTGGGTTGGTCTTTTGAGCCTTGCCTAAAAAAGGCACTATGGGGGTAGCAACAGCCTTTGCCAATATCCGAATGCCCAGGGGGGACAGATGCAAGCCGTCCCTAGCAAAGCGTCGTGGCTTGTCGAGCATGTCATCCCAGGCTGACAGGCATTGGATCCCCTTTGAATGACACCAGTACTTAAGCCAGTTGTTGAAATTGATCATCTTGTCTTCATATTGTGGCATCGTTCTTGGTGAGGGTAAGATGCTACTCAAGGTCAGGGTCATACCGGCCTTGGCTACATGCTCAGAGAGCTCCTCTATGTCTCTTTTCATGTAGTCCAGGGAGGTACGTCTCAGGTCATTCACACCAGCATGGACAATGACTGAGTCATATTTGTACTTGCCTTGGAGTGACCTGAGTGCTTGTGTTATGTGACGGATCCTAGTGCCCGAGAGGCAGCTCACCGTAACATTCTCCTTGTTCAGCCTGGTGAGCGGGACGTCAGTGTGCCTGATGAGAGTCACCTATTACAAGTGTATCAGGTGTCTTATTTAGCTTTAAGGGCTGTGACTGTTTGGCACAGTGGCTTTGTGAGCTATGTGTTGCACATGTTTTGTTTTGGGGTAGTGGTTGCTTGGGTATCTGCTTTGGAGGTCTCTGCTGCTTTGGCAGATTTTTATTTAGAGCCTCCGAGTATGTTTTTGTGTGTTTGTGTTTGGTTTGCTGTCGTGGTAGGTCTATGTGAGACTGGAATTGTAGTGAGTGTGGTTTCCTTCTCCTCCTGACTGGTTATGCCAGTACTGAGTTGAGAGAGCTTAGCCTCCAGTTTGGCTATATGGTTGCATCTCTCACATGTGTTGGAATTTGTTGGGAGGAGGAGAGGGATATCTGTGTAAATGAGGCAGTTGTAACATTGCCTCAAGATTCCCAGATTCACCAGCTGGACCAGAAAGGAGATTGACAACTGACCTTTGGACATGCTAGAATAGTATTGGGAATTCCTTTATAATTGAAAAAAGGGCCACTGGGGAACAAGGTACTCAAGGGGAGTTTGTGAGGGTGTAGTGCTTTTAATTTTTTAGTGCTGACTTAGTGAGCAAGTGCCAGGTAACTTAAATGCAATGTGTTACAGGTAACTTAAATGCAAAAACGACAAACAGTAACTTTCTTTCAAGTGAAACAAGGAAATAAGTACAGTAAGCAATGCAGATATCACTAGGGATCCACAGAAGCACTGAAAAGCCGCGTTTTAGGTGGAATTAGCATTTCAGGGAAATAACAAGCAAACAAAGATTCAGCAGGCCTGGATTTAGTCTATGCTACAGCAAACAAGGTGTACCAATTTCAGTAAGAAACAGTTCAAATATGCTGGCACTATAAGCCTTTAACCAGAAATTCCCAGCTCAGAAGGGCAGAGTACAGCCTCTCCTCCCACAAGAGTGCAGACCACGAACCTTCTTAATGTAAAATAACTGGCCTGAAGCCCAAGTGCTTAAACCAGAACTAATACACTTTTAGAATAATAGACACTGAGCCCTCAATCAGCTGTTCACAACTTAGAAGGATGTAAGCTACCTGTCCTGCCACCACAGTGCAGGCCACAAACCTTCCTAATGTAAAACAACTGATCTGAAGCCCAAGTGCTTAATCCGAAAGACTTAGAATGATAGCTACACTTTAATCAAGTTACTACCAAGCAGTAATAAATACAATTGAATACTTTAAAGAATGCCTGGATTAGGGCTCAAGTTATACAAAGCTAGATTCAGGAGACCTGGATCTAGTCTATGCTACAGCAAACAAGGTGTACCAATTTTGTTCTTTAGTTATCTGATGCTCTCTCTCTCTCTCTCTCTCTCTCTCTCTCTCTCTGTACAGCTGTCAGTACCCTCAGGAGCCATTTCTCTCATAACCCACCCAACACCTAGATCATATCAGCTGTGACTTCATCTGAGAGTGCTGCTTTCCCAGATTTAATTTTTCTTAGTGCTGTTTTTACTAGTTCTTGGGTGGTCTCTTTTACTTCTTTCATCCCAGGCTCTGTGAGGCAGTACCCCTTCTGTGGGGGTTTTCTTCATTCAAAAGCTGCTTGCATCTGCCTTTGATGTCCTGTGGCCTGGTGATGAGATTCTTGCTGGTTTCCCCTATGAGCAGTGTCTGATAACCATCTTTTTTATCTTTCTGTTTTTGCAAACTGATACAGATTCCTTCTGTCATCTGTTAAATCACCTTAATATTTCTGGTCATCTGCTGGGTTTAAAGACCCCGTATTTCTAAAGTATAGCCAAGCAATCCAGAAAGCCAAAACATGCTCATTCACAGCTAGTGGGGTTTGGCTTTATTGGCCTGAATATATCTCTAAAGACTTAAAAAGTAAAAAGTCATGGACATTCAGTAGCCATATAGCTGAAACACTTATGTCCTTAAGGGATTATTTGCATATCAATGAGCCTCTATTAAAGGAGGTTGAAGGTATCACACAATGAAAATTCTAGCTTGGCTGGGCTTTTCTTGCAGTATTTACTTTCTAGTAGCTGGTAGAGTCAGTGGTGGCACTGCTGGGGAGCATATGTCTTGAAGATAACTTTTTTTGTCTCATTATGTATTGCTTGCAAGTTGCCAAACAGACAAAAAAGAACACTTGGAGTTAATATAATCAAGGAGGGAGGGAAGAAGTATTTTGAATTTGTCAAAATTTGATGGTAGTCATGGCTACATGATGATCTTCCTTGAAAATATGTGATAAGTAAGATGTTAGTCCAGATTAATAAATTAAAAAAATGAAACTAAATCCACATCTCTGTCTTCATTTCAAAAGTAAAAATAATATGCAGCTTGACAGTTTTTTCACAGTTTTATGGTATTTGGAGGAAGAGAGAGACAAGTAATGGGACACCAGAATGACTATGGGGGAGGGGCTTGGTCCATTACCCTGCCTAGGACCCCATTTGAGCACAATCTGGTTCTGGTAGTATTTGCAATATTTTTATCTTGTCAGGAATATTTCTTATCAAGAAATATTGGGTTGGTAACAAAAGTAAAATTAGGTCGATGTGATTTACCTTCAGCTGGTAGACCAACATGAATATCAGAATATCAGCTTCCTGAAGGTAAATCACTGTACACTGAAAACAGAAACATTGATTTCCAAGTACCCATGTGCCAAGATTGCATCTTGGAGCATGCAAATATATACTGGACAAAGGCCACACCCCTCGCACCTCTCATAACCCCACCCATCCTTTTTCCCCACCCACTTTTGAACTGGATAGGTTGGGACTTGAAACCATATATTTCATACACAAAACACTGATCAATAAATTAGTACAACTAGGTATTGATGTACTGCTGATAAGATGGGTAGCTGCATGGCTTACAAATAGGACATGGTAAGTATCATACACCAACTGGGCAGTTGAAATCCTTGGTTACAGTCAAGATGTCCCACAGGGCTCTGTCTTAGGCCCTTACTTGTTTAGATTGTATCTTTCAAACTTTACTTCTTCATCTGAGGTGTTCTACAGTCTCTATGCTGGCAACCTGAAATTGGGTAAACTGATTACAAATGTTACAGATAAGGCATGAATGCAAAATAATTTGACTAAATTGACCATTTGGGCACAGGAGAATAACATGTTGATAAATACATCAAAAACTAAGCATATGAGATTTGGGAGACATAAACTGAAAGGTGAATATTTAATACAGCACACAGTGATTGAAACTGTAGACTCATTTAAGGACCTGGGTATATGGGTAGATTCAGCTATGAGTTTTTCTAATCATATCAACCAATTGGCTAATGATAGTTATAGACCTATAGGTTGTATAAAAAGATTTATGAAGTCTAGGAAATCAAACATAATGAAGTCATTGTTTGTTAGTTACATTAGTCCCAAACTTGAGTATGGAATAACAATATGGAAACCGTATAGGAAAACAAGCATGAATAAACTTGAATGAGCACAGTGGAAATATACCAAGGGCTTCCATGGATGTGAAAATCTAAGTTATTACGAAAGACTAAAATATCTGAACTTGTACAGCATCTCTTACAGATATTTAAGAGGAGATCTTATTCAGGTATATAGGGCATTTAGGGACAACTACCTCTGGGAATGTTTGGGGTTATCAAAAAGTACTAGAGAATCATCAGATAACCTATGCAGAAGATTCTATAGGAATGAGAAGTGCAGTAATTGGTTCTCTGACAAAGTAGCTGATGCTTGGAACAGACTACCAAATTACATTAAAGCAAGTACTAGTTTAGATATTTTTAAGAACAGCTTAGACATTTATTATGGGAACAAGCATTTTGGTATATTGGCAAGCTAAAAGGGCGTTAATGCTCGTGCTTGAAACATTTGTATGTATGTATGTATGCACGTATGTATGTATGTATGTATGCTTTTCTGTAAAAAAAGCATAGTAAATCCTTTGATTTAACAAATTCTGAATAGTCTGTCCTGGGGATTTAATAAAATCTGTGTAGGCATTGTGTAAAGCTTACATGGAAGGTACCATGTCAGTGTATGCGGTAACCCCTTGGTAATGTACCATGCATATTAATGAAGACACGTTACTGAAGGAGAGCCATGTAACACGGTTATTGAAACAGTGTAGGGAGTGTGTTAATGTGTCCGGAGATGAGAAACACACCCCCTGCACCATCAAAGTGCTGGATAGCATTGTATGTAAGTGTAATAAACTGTTATTATGTTTTTGTGTGTGTGTGTGTGTGTGTGTGTGTGTGTGTGTGTGTGTGTGTGTGTGTGTGTGTGCGCGTGTGTGTTTGTGCAGCATGGTGCGCAGCACTGGACACATACCAGACATCTAAAAATAGACATTGGATACCTTTAATTAAGAAAGAAAAGTCACATTTAAGCATAGCTGAGTGTGTTTGCACAGTGTGCCATAGTGCTTAAACGTAGTTGACAGTTACATGTAAAGCAGTACCAATTTAAGCACTGCTTAACTGAGCTCAGTGGGTTTGCATGCTGCTAAGCGATGTGCCAAATTTTTCAATAATGTCTAATGGCTGTAAATTGTGGGAACGTCTGAGGAAGCAGTAAGATATACTGTGAAAGTGTT
This sequence comes from Protopterus annectens, assembly GCF_019279795.1. NCBI lineage: Eukaryota > Metazoa > Chordata > Ceratodontiformes > Protopteridae > Protopterus > Protopterus annectens. The sequence continues at coordinate 661,260,618 of NC_056746.1, forward strand.
TATGTGATTGATTTTATCTAGTAAAGTGTTTTGACCTGGATTCCAGCCATTTGTTTTGCTCCAGTCTATGTTTTACTTGTGGATTATTTATATTTCTGAACAGGGCATTTATCTGGAGTATTTGGATATTTTTCTGGGAGACACATTATGAGAATGTGTTGTAAATACACATTATGAGAATTATTTTAAGTCCCAATTAAATGTTGTTTGATTTCACAAGCAGGTTATTAAATTTATTTTGCAAATACACATTTATGAGAAGTACTATTAAATCCTTGATTGAATTTTGGATATTTTGCATCACTACACAGACAGATTATTAAGCATTTCTATTGCAAATACACATTATGAGATGTATTTTAAATCCTGCTTTACTGCACTCAGCTAAGCTCTGTTAAGTGCAGCTAAGCCTTGCCAAGCACTGCTTAAACAAGGAATGTTTTAACAATGCTTAGCTGGTTTCTGCATTGCTAAGTGGTGTGAATCACTGCACTCCTAAGCAATACCAGTTTAAGCATTGCCCAATGGCTGTAAAGGGTGGGAAAACAGGCTTATTTAAGTGCAACAGGCAGGAATACAGCAGAACCAATTGGAGTTTGAACCTGGCAGGAGCTACGGCAAATGTTGGAGAAGGTGCATGCTTCTGGGCGCAGTAGTGGGGCATTCTGGAGTCCAGGGTTATGGTTGGACTCCTTGTAAAATACCATGACATCCTGTTGCTGTAAGGCTAGTACCAGGGATCAGAGTACAAGTCAGAAGCCTGGGACCAGTTGACACATGATCTCACCAGTGCTACAGGTATCCCCCACACAGGTGAGCAGGTCTGTCATCATTATGATGATCTGAAGTGAAGGAAGAGGGGACTTCAGGACACCTGGGTCCAGGATGCTTGAGACGGGAATACCCCCCCCCCAAGTTTGCATTATTTTACCAATACCTAATCTGAATGTGTGATAGATAGGTACACATAATGGTGTGCTTCTCTCCCTACAGCTGCAGAAGAGAGAGCTTGCAACCTAGAAACCCATGCAGGGCACCTGGCCAGGTTGAGCCATGAGTGTGGTGAGTACAGATGTTTCATGCAATCTATAGTCATATAAGCAAGAAAGAGTAATGTATTAACTGCCATTAGGTATATACAGTTTTGATTGCACTGCAATGAATGTGGTCATAGGCCCGGACTGAAATAAGTGAGTAATGCAAGGTATAGTTCAATAAAGATGAAAGTATGAAACCTAATAATGTTAAGGAAATAAAGTTTCTACTTCATTAATTGTGGAATTACAGCTGTATTGCAACACCTGGATTATATGAACTGTTCTGCAATAACAATTGGAAAAATATACCAACCACTGCATGACGTCACCCAAAATAAACCTGTGTTGTACAATATGTGTGTATTTTGGGCTGCTGTTCATGAAATTGAGTATTACATCTGCTGTGAACTAAAAGCATAAATAATACCACTAAGTGACTGAAGGTTAGATAATAAAGAGTGTTCTGCTAAACTGTAGATTTATTGCTGCACTACAAGATATAGTGCATTATATTTGTTCTGCACTAAGATCAGAAGCAATAATAGGAATGGCTAAGGTATATTGTGTGTATCAGGATTGTCTTGTATTAACCATTGCATTTCAGCTATATGCATTTCTGCTCTGAGGTACACTGCTGCAGGCAAGTTTGAAACTGTAATAGCTGTAGACTGCAAATATACCATCTGCAACTTTATATGGGTCAGATAGCTGACCTAGTACTCTGATATGGTTTATACACATCACAAATATTTCCACCCACAAGGGATATATTGTTTACACCTGCATTCAATGTATTAATGCACAGTTCACCTACTATCTCTGTCATGCATGAATCTCATGCATGTGTGTTCAAGTGTCACTTCAGTCTTGTATAACACTCTAGTTCTATTACCAGGTCATATTTTATTACCAGATTAACTCCGGGCAAATATCAGTCAATCAATATTCAGCAGTAGCTCAGTTTGATAAATGCTGCATTTGATGTACATTTTGTCACACACAGACCAAGGTTAGAATCCACTGACGGGTACTAATAAATATTATTGAATCAGTTATGCATTGATAACAGATGTTCTCCCCAAAGGAATTACAGGTAATTAAATGGCTGCAGTAGCCATTAGAATGGGTTAATAATTTGTGTGTTCAGATGTAACAGAGTGTTAGCAGCATTCCTCAGCAATGTGATAAGACATCAGAAAATAAACGCAACAAGTACAATACTAATAAAAGTTAATACAATAAATAAAACATGTAATCTTGGTATGGCTGTATGCCTGGTGTGTCTGTGAAAGTCTGCTGATAGTCTAACCCCATGCCTGCCAAAGACAGCATGATAGTTGTAAGCTCTCTCTACTGCGCACGATACATGTCTCTCAAGTGTCATGCTGTCATGGACTGTGATCACTGTTGCCTAATCCCTCTGTCACAGATCTATCATTGACATGATTTATGTCAATAGCACAGTCACACTACATCAGTCCACAGTATACCTTGATACTCATATATGTCCCCCTGACATGTAATAGTCCTCTGTGGTTGTGTACCTGTAGGTGTTACAGCTTGGCCCATACTGTCCCATGTGGATAGACTGAGAGGTATGTACATGCTACAGAAGCTATAGGGCACTTGTATACATAAAAGAAGGGCAGACCTATAGAGTATATAAGAGTACTGTTACAAACAATATAGCCTATACTGGTATTAATGGACTGTATTTCTCTCTCTCCCCCCACCCCTTATCTGCATCATAATTTATTATTGTTATACATTGGTTATGATTTACTATTAACATATGTTGTTCTCAAAATGTTATGTTTGGCCTTATGTTTTATTATTGGTATGTATTACAATGGTTGCATACTAACATACCTTGTTGAATTACCTATGTTGTTGGACTTATGCCATAACTGTTACTGGCATGCTGTTACTATACTGACTGCTATCTCACTTATTGGTGTGTTCCATATACTATGCAATGTCATGTTACTAAGTTATTTGCAACATTCAGGCATGCTGTTATAACTAACTGAATGTTATGTTCATTACTAACCTATACACTTTGAAATACCTCAACACCATAGGTCAACTGGGTAGGCCGGTTCCTGGTGATCCATCTATCCTACCTCAGCTGGCCATGGCACCGGGTCCCAGCACATCTGGGACCCAAGCCTGTGGTGTCCCCTCTACTGGCCCTGCACCACCTATGGGTGTAACCACCTCAGGGGCACAGCCCGTCCCTCCTAGGAGCAGGAATGGAAGGGGGTTGTCACCCAGGATCAGCTACCACTGATGGTGTGCAGGATCATACATTGTGACTACGAGAATTGCCTGCACCAGACTGAGGGCAGACTCACCAACCTGGAGGGGCAAGGTGGCCCTGGTGCCCAGCCAACAGCACAGCCACCTTCGGGGAAGTGAAGGAGCAGTGTTAACTGCCCATGGGTGGGGAGATCAGTCTCACTGCGGCCATTGGGGGCACATGGCTCTCTGATTCCACAGCACCCTCCCCGCCCAAGGTGTTTACCCCCTCATGTGTCACACACTGCCCCTGTATACTGTCTTGTTTGTCTTGTCTGTCTGCAAATACAACCTCTCCTACCCAACTTACCTCTCCGCATGCACCTATATCCCTTCCCCAACATTCCACTCTCACCTTAAAAAAGGGGGCACCTCACCCACAAAAAAATATCTCCCCATACATAGCTTGCCATTTTGCACCCATGTCTACTGGATACACTTAATTATTACATGAATTAATCAACACAGTTATGTTGCCCTCACCCCTCTGTCTTGGGTGTTGTTGTAGTTGTAAGGCTCCAAATTCCAAATTCTCTACAACCTGCACAGCTGTTGCTGTAGAAGAAATGGAGAGCTATGGTCCTTTCCTACACTCATCCTGCACATCCCCTACCTGCCTTTCAGTATGCTTTTCCCCCTGCTTGCCCCCAATTTCACCACTGTCCTATCACCCCTTTTGTCTTTTTTTTAAATCAGCACTGGTTTAAGAAGACCAGTGCCCCTTGAAAACCCACTTAAAACTGCCTTAATCAACTTCTGTGTTTCTGACACTGTGAGGTGAATACCATCCCTGTAAAGTCTCAAACCCAGGCCCCTGTCAGCTACAGTACAGTGCATTAGCCACTCAGTTCTGAAGTCAAGCAGGTATTTCCATAAATGTATCCTGATTGCCAATGACACACTGCTTGTACATACAATGGGAAAATTGGCAGCGTACTTGGGACTGTGATGCAGACACCAAACCAGTACACAGCCAAATAAATAATGATGGATGTATGTGAGCCCTGGGATAGCAGCTATAGCTGTCAATTGCACTGTTGCAGAATGTCCACAGTTGTGCCACCTACTTTTGGCACGGTTTTCACAAAACCTTTTCTGTGTGCTGAAGTACTGGCAAGTCGGTACAGGTTGAGGTTAGAAAATAATGACAGGACAGTTCAGTGTCACACGTCATACCCATCCCAACACAAATGCTAATGTGCATCCTGTGTAACAGACTGTATGCATACACATATATCTTGCAAATACACCTGCTGCAGTACTGATTAAGTAGTTCAGTCTCATATTGTAAATTTTGCCACCCACAGTCCTAGGTTCGAATCCAGTGTATTGCACTTCAATGACATACTTGTCAATACAACAAATAATGACTGAGTCCTGCAATTTTAAGCAAAGCAGGTTGCTGCTACTGCATTCACTGTGACCCATGTCAGCACATCAAAGGCCTGTAGGTAGGGACATACTGCACAAATATGTATAGGCTACCTATATGTCACCTATCACTCTCTAATTGGCACTGTTACATAACATATGTACCTTAAGCACATGCCTCACCTGGACTGTTATGGGTATCCTCACCTTGGCTCTGCTGTAATGACAGAACTGACACTGCTCCCTCACTGACGCATACAGCTTGCTGTCCTCCAATGTAGTCACACCCTCCAGTATGACTCCTGGGCAAAAAGCAGCAGCTGCAGCCTGTAGCATATGCAGTAGTATATTCAGCTACCTGCTACAGACCTAGCATATCTCACAAATGCCTAGAACAAGGGATCCACAAAACACCCATGCATAAAGGGGAGGGAGAGGCAAAGGTCAAGCGACAGAGATATGTGTCACAGTCTGCTCCTACAAAAATACATAGCTGATAGACCAGCAGCTACTGCAGCAGCATGTATATTCTCATGTGTATGATACTCATATGTGTCTTCTCTCTTAGTGACCTCAACCCATATTCTTAAACACTGACCTGCCAGATAATCAGAGTAATTTGACAATGGCCAAACAGCATACAAAACTGTGGACATACCACATAAATCCCAACAGTGGACAGTAGTTTTACCTACCCTCTGCAATGCTGTAGACTCCACACCTCAGTAATGTCCATCTCAAAGACTAGGAAAGGGGCCAAGGCCTACAAGAAGGCCTTAACTCATTACATCTAAGTGACGCCTCCAGGTGCATCTGCAGTTAACGCATACTGACACTTCTAGGCATCAAATACTGCTTTTTCATATCTGCATCAATAATTCCAAACTGATGGTATGTACAAGGTTTTAAAATATTTAATTTTAAAGCTTACACGATGGCAAACAACTGCACTACTATGTGACCTCTGTCTAGTGTAGGTAAATAGATAATAATTGTTATTTTTGTGATATTAATTTATGTAGATATAATTTTCACATTTTTCTAAATATCTCAACAACCAAGTAACACACAGAACTCCTTAGCCTCATAGGAAAGCTTTCAGCTAGATGAATAAAATGATGCTGAGATATTGTAAGCTGTTTATAAAATATTACAAATTTAATAGTTACTATGTTTACTGTGACTTACAAAATTTGGTTTAAGACCTAAAATCTAAAGAATACTACCACTATAAAAATAGTTTTTGCTGAAGGGTTTGCCATTTATACTTCACTCATAACCCCTATGGTTCCAGAGATATGAACATTTGTTTGAAATGTGAGGACATAATTTGATTCTGTCAAAAGGCTTAGGCTCTGCCCATTGGAAGTTATAGTCCAAACTTCCTGATTCATTCATTGGAATGAATGAGTTAAATATAGCACTGTTGTGCCATGTCATTAGCTAATGAAAGTGCAACCCAGCTGTTCTGGATGCAATTAGCAAGTCTGAGCCATGGATTGGTGCACAGGCAATCACCTGTTATTGAGCATTACCTACAAAAGCCAAGCAGCTGCCTATGTTAAACAGGTCTGTAACTTGCTTTACCAAGATAGACTGTGATTTTGGTAGCATTTTTCTTCAGGATATCTGCACAAAAAGGATTACAGCACTCTACCAGGTATGTAATACAAGTCCCCATTTAATGAGACACAGATGGGAGGATGTAGTTATGGGGAATAGGGATTACAAAAGTAGGCCTGTAGTACATCTCTGGGAATGACATGTTGGTAATAGTCTGCTGTCCAACAGCTACAGGCATGCCTTTCAACTCTGCCTGCTGTGACTTAGATCACAGCTCTGGCCCTCTCACTCCCTCCTAGAATGGTTGGCTCCTGTATGAATGATAATGGATTGTTTGTTAGACAATAGTGACAGTAAGTAATGGTGGACACAGCTAGCATATCACATGATGTTCTGCCGTTAAGGTCCTCCCAGTCTATGAATGTCACATAGGAATACTTCAGACATTGAACAGGTGTCCCTGACTGTCTCTTATGCACTCTGGCTAGGTCACTATTTTGTCGACATTCATATCTCATCACTTGAGAGCTATGCTTAGCAAACCTGGCAACCCCGTACAGCAGGACTTCAGGTCACAGCCATTAGTAGTAGGGGGACACAGGCCCACCCTCAGCAACAGAGTGTATATACTGATCATACAAAGTAAGAGTATGAATACAGTAACAGATATTACTGTAGCATAACTGCTTTCTGAGGGTTCTGGTGTGTGACAGCCAGATTATCCACTGTCTAAAAACAACCATCAATTATTGTCCAGCCATTTCCCAGACATCCACATGTGTCTGGCAAAGGGACCACATATGTCAGGCACATGTACACATTCTGCAAACATCTGTCTACTGGACATGTAGGACACCTACAGGTAAGATACCCTACAGCACATTTGCATTGTTGTCTGTCATTGTGGCACACGGATGTTGCTGGACTGTCCCCATATACTTGTAATAACACACACCTATTTGTTGAACAGTGGCTGTCTGACATGGTACTGGGATGTTGCCCATAGAGGACACACTACAGTAGATGACACTGATGAGAGTGGAGACATACAGCACACTCTGTCATGGCACACAGGGACATAACTGGTATTGCTACTTTGTTGCTGATAGCCACATACATACTGTGTTGATAGATGTTGGGATATGACATGTGAGGTAGCAGTGGATAGTGCAGGCCAGTTTGGATGTGCAGGATCTGTACATAGTGGAGAGCAATGTGTGTGGTCCTGTGATGTGTTCCACTATTCTTGTCATTAAGAAAGGATGTATAGACGGAGGCACCCACCATTTTCAGCTGCAGAAAATGATCTTATCCTGGATGGCCTCAGACTGCATCACAACAGCCTGTTGTCCACGAGTCACCAGAATCATAAGCAATGTTCAGCACTATGGACTGACCTCATCACAGCAGTCAACCATATAGGGCTACAGGACAGAAGCTATGAGCAGGTCTGACACTGGGCGACAGATATGGTAAATGCTGCACAGCAAAGGGCCGCTACTGTGGCTAGGGACAGTGCTCCCACCACTGGAGGGCCTGCAAAAAGTAGAACCACTCTCAGCCACAGAGGAATTCCTGGCAAACCTGGGATCAACTACCAGCTCCCAAGCATCCATCACCCCATACATCATGGAAGTGGGTGCCACAGAATCCACAGCAGAGGAGAATCCAGGTAAGCCTCCTGTGTTCATCACTGTAATACTGTATCAGTAATTGTGGCAGCCTCTGCATACCAGTACACAGATGTCAATCTACATTGGGGGGAGTTTGTATGTAGCGCACAATTGTGCACACATACTCAGAATGTCAGCAATGTACCTACTGTATGTGTTGATATATGCACATATTATCCTGTAACAATGCCACATTTGGTATTGCTGACAATATCTCTTCCTCACACTTACATAGGTGTGTCAGGTGTGACCAGAGTCCATCATCCTGTATCCAGTGAGGGAGATACTGCTTTTGTATGGATCATATATACCTGAAGACTGTTAACACTGTTAAGGGCTGCCATTTTGCTGTAGACTCAGCTGATATGCTTAGCCAGAGTACAGTACTTGTATGTTCATTTTCAGAGGGGTTAACTGTGCATTGAATTGGTAATCACAGTAGTGTATGCGCAAGAGCTGTAACATATTTGTACTTATTTTTGTGAAGGTCTACGCAGTCTGCTATACAGTGGGTATTAGTATGCTCAAGATGGGTGCACTGTGTTTTAGGTGTAGGTCTATCACATACACTGACATATCACTTAACTCACAGGTGTATAGTAATGGCATCATTAACTGGACATATCTCCAGTGCATGCGGTTTAATTGGCCCTTCTTGTCTGTGTATGTTGTAGTCTGCTTGTGTGTTGTGCATGGGATCATAAATAAGATATGTGTAATGCAGTTGTGGCACCTCACCTGTATGTGTGTGGATCACCATACATAATAGTGCAGGTAGTAATGTACTTATTTTGTCTTCCTCCTCACAGGTGACTGTGGGGTTGGAGTCTGTCCCCTTCACAACTTGATGCCAGTATCTCATCAGACTGTGATGATGATGGTGGCCATACTGAGCCACAGGTGGGGTTGTTGGGGGTTGAATCTGTCCCATGGGTTGACATCCCACTTCTTCCCCCATTGTCCCCGGACACAGTCAGTAAACCCACACATACCCAGTCCCCTGTGGCCACAGATATTGGACAGTCAGAGTGTGGTGGCATCGAACAGTAGCATGTGGCAACAATGGCATCAGTGAGTGTAGACACTTGCCATAGCCATAGAGCTGGTGAGGTCCCACATAGGCAGATTGACAGGGTGCTTAAAGGAGGACTAGTGCCCATCCACCACCTGTCACAGGCATCACATCATGAGTCACTCAATGCATGTTTCAGTATGCCATGGAGGCACAGGCATGTTCTGAATGCTACACCAGATGGATGCGCAGGATCATGGATGCATCACTGTCTGACATCCATGACCCCTCTACCACATTGGTGATGTCATGCATTGTTTCACTGATGTAGTGGACAGACAGTGGGGTGAGTTATTGTCAGTCCCTGACTGCACATTGTGCTAGAACATGTGGTGGGAGTAGGGCATTGGACACATGGCCATAGGTCAGCAATAACATCCACTGAGAGATCACATGACCATGCACACTCACGCTCCAATAGTGGCAGTACCTTCAGCACTACAGAAGAGAGGGTGCTGTCCACACCATGACATGGCAGGCCATGGGCATGTTGTCCTGAGTGTTCCCATGAGAAACATGGGCTCAGCAGACACCAGTCACCATCAGCGACTAGTATCGCATCTGACCCTGGGCATGGTGGTGCCAGTGCCACTCCTGGCTGAGACAGTTCCTGTGTTCATGGTCAGAGATGGTGAACCATCCATTCTGACATGTACAGTCCACAGCTGTCCAACATACCAATGTGTAGGGCTAGTGCATGGCTTGACTGTGTACACACACATACACACTCATACATCACTGTCACATGCAGGTCACCAACAGACACACACAGCACCTCTCCATGGCCCAGCTGACCAGCAACCCTTCCTGACTCCCACACACAATATCAACTGTTTGGCACATCCTAGGCCTCTGGCACCCGGTGCCACATCCCTGCCATCCATACCATTAATGCAAGGAAATGCAAATATGTGTCAAATGCACAGGGTAACTATAGTACATTACATGACATTGTTTAGTGTGGTTGTGTTATGCCATGACAGGTGCTGTATGGTGGCATGTATCATGAGTACACATCAAAGTGTTTGTACCTTTGTTGCATGATGTTTGATTGGGGGTGGTGTTGCAGACTGACAGGTGTCTCTCAAAACTTTGTATATTTATGTTGCAGGGGTCTGAGTGAGTACGCTGTGGAGACTTGGTGGCAATAATGTGGCTCATGATGGCATGGTAGCAAACCAGAAATATGACATCAGCAAGGAACAGCTGTATATGTGCATGGCTACCTAGGTGTGTATATGTAGAACAGTGTGTCAGGGGCAATGGGGGCAGACAGCATAATCCTGCATGCATAACCTGTGATAAGGCATGCTGCCTTTGATACATGTCACCTTCTGTACCTACAAATGTAGGTGGTGGCAGATAGCATCTATGCCAGATAGCATTTATGGATAGGTAGATGTGGGCTATTTAGGGGCAGCAGCTACTCACAAGGCCTTAAAATGTATAACCATTGCACACACATAGGCAAGACAGACACACTGCTGCAAAGTGATATATTTACGCAAACACACACACACACTCACAGATTTGCCTTTTCTAAAATTAGAACCCTTACCTATGCTACCATAATCTAGTAGCCCATACATTTGTTGTAAAGAAAAGTGACTTACCTTGTGAATGCGGCAGTTGAGATAACAGTGCTTCAGGGCTGACTCTGTTTGATGCATGCAGTATACAGCCAATACATGGTAAGGTACAGGATGTGTGGTGTGGCTGGCATCCCTTTTACTATCTATGTAAGTTGAAGTGAGATGTCAGTCCCTAGGATCCTAAGTTGTCAGTGCATGTGCTATGCATTGCCTCTTTGCCAAGGCCAGGGCATACTGGGCATACCTACATCTTCCTATAGGGACAGGATCAAGGGGTTGCTCCTCTGTGGGTGTGGCTGTGGGGACTTTGCACTGCTGGGGGCTGTGTGTCCCTTCCCTGTAATGATCCTGGTGCAGCTGTTTCCACAGGATCAGATTGTGCAGCATGGCACATACTGTGAACATCTGTGGACATGTGGCTGGAGAGTACTGCAGGGTTCAACCAGATATATTGAGGCAGCGGAATCATGACTTGAGCAGCCCAAACTCACACTCTACAGTGTTCCTAGTTTGTGCTTGATGTTCTTCGGTAGGTGTCAATGCATTTCTGATGGGTATCATCATCCATGGTTCCAGTGCATAGCCAGCATCCCCCAGTAGATAGCCATACAAGATGTTCCCCCCTGGCAAACATCTGGTACAGCTGTGATGCTTGCCAGATGTGGTAGCCATGATGACTGCCAAGGCTGCTGGCACACACATGCATAATAATGCCCTGGGTATTGCACATGACCTGGCAGTTGATGAAGTGATACCCCTTGTGGTTGACATAGACTCTACCCTCCTCACCAGGTGATGCTTTGATGTGGACATGAGTGCAGTCTATGGCACCCAGTACCTCAAGGTAGTGTGCTACATGGTGGAAGAGATGTACATTGTGGCACGCTATTCAAGGGTGTGGGGTAAATAAATGTGGTCACTGGCATGTGGTTGCATGCCAGCTAGGAACAGGTGGAGTACCCTGGATTCAGATGCCTGTAAGATCCCCCATCATGTACCCAGTTGGTCTTTGAAAAGTACCTGTAGCTAGTATTCTAAGGGCTACACATACCTTTGTTTCCACTGGGATGAGTTGCCCTCTGTTGGCTCTCTGAAACAGGAATTATCAGTCATTTATACATGACTGGCTTTCCCAGGCTCTTTCCTTTTTTTTTTAGCTGCCTTGCCTCCTAAGGCTAAGTGTGCAAACCCACAGCTCAGCAGTCTGGACACACCGCCATGCACAGGCACACTCAGCATAGCTTAAACCAGCTAAAACACTCACCCACAGCTAAACAAAGCTTAACAGCACTGGACACACCCACTGGCTTAGCTGAGCTGAGCGGCACACAAATGGGCACTGCTGAGCTCCAATCCACTTAAACATACGGTGACACATACCCTTTTCTTGTCAGCTAGCTATTCTGTGGACACCAACATGGTTCTGGGGCTGCATGAGTTTTATCTGCAGACACAGTGGCCTATTTTAGCTATTCAGTAACCCCAGCTCATTTGCATGCCGACCCTTGCACATAACCTGGATACTTCACTATTCCAGGGCTTGCCTCCTTAGCAACCACTGAAATCTACCATTGTACATACTCCATGCAGGGCCATATAATGCAATATTCTCACATATGTCTTATTCTTAGTATTTAAATTTTTAATATTTTTTTTCATAACTGCATGTTTGCACGCTGCTGCATACCGCACAAATGTAGTATGGGTATTAAAAAATATATTATTTTGTATTATTTTGCATTCGTTTTTGGATTCACGGGGCATAGTTTTGCACATATCTCTGCCTACTATAACATTTCTGACCTTCTAATTGGGCTTTTACAGCCCCTGTTCAACTTTTACATTTCTGTACACAAAAATTACAATGTAAACTTTTAACACCAACACAGGTTCTGCACGAATAACTGTCTGCTTCATGCATCACAAGAAAACCTCATTTGCATGCAATTCATCTGCTTATGAGGTGATTTGCATGCCACAGACACTTCTGTGTCTGCACGCTCATGCATGCCCTTCTGCTCTGTTTACTGACAGGCTTAATTCCATGTTAACTCCATGCCACTCTGCCTACAAGGAAAATAACTCAGTGTAGGCTTTACTGAATTCCCCCATTTTTCTTTTTTGAAACAGACTACCAGAGCTTGTACAGTGTTTTCTGGATTACCAGACAATCATTTTGATTTCTGGATAGTCCAGAAAAAACAGAAAGGTGACAACACTAGCCTGCACCACCCACTCCCCCTGCTAATGATACATGTGATGATGTAAGGTATTGCTAGCTATGCTGGGAAAAGTAGGGCAGTGAATATGGAACATATGCCAGCACAGCCAGCAGGAATTTTGTTAAGTATTATATGTCATTTGTATATCAAACTGATTTGTACAGATGCTTGTGTTGAAAAATGTATTTGTAAAGCTGATTGTGTTAAAAATGTGCCAACAGTATGCCATGCTGGACCGAAAAAGAAATATACATGTATTATTTTAACTGTTTAAATGCATATGTTTTACCAGAGGATACTGGAAGAGATGTTAATCTCAATCCATCTAACTTTAAAAATAGTTTGAAATTAAATTACCTGGCTTAGGCCATAAAGATTGTATCTTACAGTTCTCAATGCAGCCATTGACAAAATGTCTGTACTAGGAAGCTTTCTGTATGTTCTTTGGGGTGAACTAATTGCTACTCAGGAAGGGTGGAGGTTTGCAATTGTTTTATGACTTCCAGAAGCTGAAACACATCTGAGCAAAACTCTGCATGTGTGTATTATTGACACATGTGTGCTAAATCCTGGCAATTTATGGAAATGGGTGTAGCATGGGACCCAGAAGTCAGATAAACAGATGTATCTCATGTCATTCTGTAATCTAGAACAAAAATGATGCTTAATACTAGATGAGACTGAAGACTCATTCCAGTCTGTTTTTGTAACCTGGCAAAGAAGGATCTCTCACCAACTTCATCTGGCCTTGCTCTAGTAAGTAACCAGGGAATAATACTTCTTTAGATCAGTCAGGAAAATATAGTGAGATTAGTTAAGTACTGTTTTTTTTTTAATTTGTGTGAATCTATTTGTGTTATTTTAATATTTCCTGTGACTGAAACTCTGGTGTTTACTCTCAATAGATATTTAGTATTTTCATTTTATTTCCTATTTATTATTAAATATATTTCAACTTTTCATTGTGGCTGGTCTTTTAGAGAATATTTTACTCCCTGAGAGTTCTTGCATATATATATATATATATATATATATATATATATATATATATATATATATATATATATAGTGACAGCTCTGGCCGCTTATGAAAGCCTTGTTGTTGGTCATACTACCAGTCATATTAATATTAATTTCACTCAACATAATTGGGTACCTTTGCAAGAGCCTTAGAGTAGCTGGCTTTGGAGTGTCTGGTGGTGGTGTAATTACCTTATAGTCTGGACAGAAGGGGGCATAGCTAGCAAATCTGTGCCAGCCTTTCCCGTGTGTGTGTGTGGGGGGGGTGAAAGTCAAATCTCAAAGAGAGATTACATTTAAAATGCTGAGGGAAGTTTTGGTGACCACTGGTTGTCGAATAACAGTTGGCTAACCTGTGTTGCCGATCCTTCAGATGTGCGAGTCCCATTTTAGTGAATGCTCAATGCATTCTCAAAGATAAAGTTAGTCTTTTAACTAGAGATCACAGTACAGTGGGGATCAGGTAATTTACCCTTTTCCCCAGTATAGTGCAATCTCAGAGTTGGAATATATAATGTGCAGGGGGTGTGAGGTTGCAGGGGGCTTGCCTTCATGTAAAACCATCACATTACATCTTGTGCAGTGTAGGACTGCATTCTACAAATGTCAAGAAATGTCGGATTTGCAAACGAAAATGTGTTTACGACATTCTGACCTTCTCAACATTATGTGTTCAACTTTTCAGTCGACATTTAAGGTGGGTCTATGTTGTGAGTGTTGACTATATGATAGTAAATCCTCAGAGTGTGTGTGTCAGCTGTTTGCAGCAGGAACATAAAGCACTAGTTTCACAGAGAGTGCTGGAGAACTTGGCTTGGACACTTGGCTGAGGTCTCAACTCTATAGCTGTGCCAGTGGGGAGTCTTACAGGGGGACCTGGAGGGAAACAGATATAGAAATCCAGACCCTGGACTGAGCATGTCTCCTGTGTGTTCTTAAGGGAAATTGTGCTTGGTGCTGAGAACTGCATCTGGACATACTGGGTGTATTTACTTTTGTTACAAGTGAACATCCCTCTCCAGTGCTAGTGGTGAGGATTCAAGTTCCTTGATTATTGGCCCAGAGTGGGAACGTCACAAACTGGTGGCAGTGGTGGGATATTAATTGAACTTCTGTAGCCAGTATTCAGTTGTCAGTAAAGGTGTGTGTATTCTCAGTAGCCACAAGGTAAACATGCAGAGTTTCATTTTC
Source organism: Protopterus annectens (assembly GCF_019279795.1). Classification (NCBI taxonomy): domain Eukaryota; kingdom Metazoa; phylum Chordata; order Ceratodontiformes; family Protopteridae; genus Protopterus; species Protopterus annectens. The sequence goes on from NC_056746.1 coordinate 661,275,657, forward strand.
ACAACATTTTTTTTGTTAGTTTAGCTTAGTCAGGGAAAGCAGGCAAAACTGTCAGCAGAGGATTATGGCAAGCTGACAAAGAACCAGTTGGCCAAGGTGTGTGAAGCTAAATGATTGGTGTATGCCATCCTGGCTAAAGAGAAAACAATTTCAGCCTTAATTGTAGCTCAGATCAGCAACCAGGAGGACAACTAGTTTGGTGACGGGGATGTACAGGTCTCAGAAACAGAGCAGTTCACCTTTTGCTCAGAAATCTTAAAAACCTGGTTGGTATTGAAGAGACTTGAACTGGAGGCCAAATGTTTGGAATTAGAATAAGCTGACAGACTGCAGTGTTTGGAGGTCAAAGTAGAATCAGCAGAGAGACTGCGGCATTTAGAAGCTGAAGAACATGTGAAGCAGCATCAACATGAAATGGAGATGCTGACTCTTTGCCAGGGTCATAGAAGGTAATGGGGAAGGTAATAACTGAACCCTAGAAGCAGTAAAGGGTAGTACATTTCTTTCACAATTTACAGAGGGTGATCATTTTTATAGTTTTATTCATATATTTGAAAGAGTATGTAAATAGTATAATGTTGACCAAGAGCTCTAGATACAGTTCCTGACCCCCTTACTCCATGGTAAAAATGTAAATGATGTTTCTAAATTGTCTGATATTGACTGTTTAAATTACAAAAAAGTAAAAAAATGTTTACTTGAATGTTTTAAGTTAACACCTGAAGATTACAGAAAAAAAAAGTTTTGTGAGCATAGCTGTAAAGCAGATGAAAGTGTGTGTGATTATATTACTAAATGAAGCACTTAGTTTCATAGGTGAGTGAGTGGGTGTCAGGTCACCCCTTTGAAAGGATGGCCAACCTTTTGGTGAGGGAACAAGCCCTTAGCTCGTTGTCTAAGGACATGAGAATTCGGTTGGCAGACTGACAGTGCAAGTCTGCAGATGAGCTAGAAAAAAAGAGGGATCTCAATTTAGCAAGTAGAGCATCACAGCACAGGAAAGGGATACCCAATGTTGTGCATGGATATAAGGGAACCCATGGTGGGCAGCCTAAACCACCCCAACAAGAGTCCACCAGTAACAGGGGAAGCCACTAGTTCAGGTACATAGCCAGGATCAAGGGTAACATGTTTTAAATGTAAACAGTGGGGCCATATATCATATAGATGTCCACAGAGGCAAGGTGAGGAATGAAAGGTGGTGGGAGCAAGCAAGTGAAAATAACAGTATACCAGTGGTAAGTTGACTGGAGACAACAGGGGTACCAAACTATTACTAGAAGTTATATCCTATTTAAGTGGATAGAAAACAGGTCACTGCTAAGAGAGACACAGCTTCTGACATAACCATTGTGAAGCCTGAAGTGCTTAAAGATGAGCAGTACTTGCCTGGGCAGTCCACTCCAGTCAGAGCTTTAGGAGGGACCCCATTCCAAATGCCTTTGGCCAGGGTTTACTTTGACTGGGAGGGTGGAAAACGAAGCAAGAAAGTAGGTGTGTTTGAGAAGAGCCCTGCAGATTTCTTGATAGGGAATGATTTTGCTAATGTAGTACCTTGTGTGCATGCAGTTACATGCAGTCAGGCTTGGCAACAGGCATGTGGGTCTGGTAGCCTGTGAGAGATCCAGACAGGCCTCACACCTGATGCCAGGGCTTGTGAGGTGGCTGTTTCAGGGAGGGAGCTACTCTGTAGCAATGAGCCCGAAGGTGATCCACAGCTGCTGATAGGTGCTGGTGTTCCCTTGGACAGTGTGACTGTAAGGACAGAGGTGAGTGGTAGGACCCAGGCTGACAGTGAGGCACTGCTGTCAGAAGATACCAGACTTCCTGTGGAAGGGTAGCTGGGAAGAGTTACAAAGATAGAGTTGAAACAGGCTCAGCTCTTGGACCCTACACTTAGAGGCTTGAGGGAGGTAGCTATGGAGTTGCAATATTCTTAAGGAAAAAGGAAGTCTGTATATTTGAACAAAGGGTTACTGTATTACTGTACAGCAAGTGGACACCTGAGGGAGGGCTAGAGGGTGAGGTAATACAGCAATTGGTAGTGCCTAGAGCTACTGTCTGGCACTTCTAGCCATAGCGCATGAAATTCCTTTTGCAGGTCATATGGGCATAAAGCATACCAAGAGATGCGTTATGCAGAACTTTTACTGGCCTTGGATTGCAATAGATGTAACAGTGTACTCTAGGACCTGTGAGCAGTGTCAAAAAGTAGGTAAGGCAGGAGACAAGGTCAAGACTCTGTTGATGCCTTTGGCTGTGATTGAGGAGTCATTTCAGAAGGTTGCTATGGATATTGTGGGGCCTCTGATACTCCATGCTCCACAGGGAAGAAGTATATCCTAGTGGCAGTAGATTATGCTACTAGATACCCTGTGGTGGTGGCTCTGTACTTCATCGAGGCAGAGAAGGTGGCAAATGCTTTGTTACAGACTTTCAACAAGGTAGGTTTCCTGAGAGAAATACTGACTGACCAAGGTACCAATTTCATGTCAGACCTGTCAGACCTGTTGGCTTGTCTGTGGAAGCACTGGTGGTGAATCACCTAATGGCCACCCCCTACCATCCCCAGACTAATGGTCTTGTGGAGAGGTTAAACTCTAACTAAAACCATGCTACAAGCATTTGTAGACCAGTTTAAGAGAGAGTGGGACAAATATTTGCCCCATCTGCAGTTTGCATAGGTGCTGGTGCTCCTGTGGACAGTGTGACTGCAAGGTACCACTGGAATCCACAGCTTTTTCATGCTTTGAGTAGCTGTATGGGCGTAGGGTGAGGGGACCTTTAGATCTGATTCATGATAAGTGGGAGGATGAGTGTGAATCCCACAAGAAGTCTGTTGTGGCATATGTCATAAACCACAAGACAAGGCTTATGGAAGTCATGGGCTTGGCACAGGTGAATCTGGCAGGAGCCCAAGAGCAGAAAAAGGTCTGGTATCACAGGAATGCTTGAGCCCATGAGTATGCTATGGGGCAGCAGGTTCTGGTTCTTAATCCTATCAGACACTGTAAGCTGCAGGCAGCTTGGGAGGGACCCTTCAAAGTGGTAAGGAAGGTCAGTGATATTCTGCTAGGCAGGAGGCAGGGAAACAAATTGTACCATGTTAACATGATGAAACCTTACCAGGATAGGGAAGCCATTGTGCTAAGTATTTGCAATAAGAGGCAGGAGATATCTGAGAAGGATCTATGGGTACATTGAGCCATCCAGCAAAATGCCAAGTTACTATGGTGGAACTTAGGGTTACAGCCATATGATATGATAATAGTGTAGCACTGTACTGGGGCCATCAATTATATGGGATCTCAAAACAGGGTATGGGTTAATGTATTCCCCGATAAGCTTATTCCTCTCAAGCAAATGTTTCTCAAGGGTCACTTGAAAAAGTAGCATGAGTCTTCAAAGGGGGAGGTTTGTGATGATGTGAGGTATTGCCAGCTATGCCAAGAGAAGTAGGGCAGTGGATGTGTAGCATATGCCAGCACAGCTAGCTGGAATTTTGTAAAAAATTATATGTTATTTGTATATCAAACTGATTTGTACAGATGCCTGTGTTAAAAATGTATTTATAAAGCTGCTTGTATTATCTATGTACCCTCAGTGTGCCCTGCTGGACAGAAAAAGCAATATGTATGCATTATTGTAACTGTTTAAATGTATATGTTGTAACATAGGATACTGGAAGGGAAGAGATTAATCTCAAGCCACCTAACTTTGAAAATAGTATGAAATTAAATTATCTGGCTTAGGCCATAAAGATTGTATCTTACAGTTCTTTAGATCAGTGAGGAAAATATAGTAAGATTAGTTAAGTGCTGTTTTTCTGCATCTTTGTGAATGTACTCGTCTGTGTTTTTCAATATCTCCTGTGATTGATACTCTAGTGTTTACTGTAAATAGATGTTTAGTATTTTCATGTTCTTTTCCTATTTATTATTAAACATATTTAAACTTTTCATTGTGGCTGGTGTTTTAGATAATATATTAATCTCTGAGAGTATGTTTATATATTTGGTGACAGCTCTGGCCACTCCTAAAGGCCTTGCTGGTGGTCAAACTACCATTCATATTAATATTAATTTCACTCAATATAATTGAGTATCCTTGCAAGATCCTTAGAGTACCTGGCTGTCAAGTGTCTGGTGGTGGTGTAACTGATTTACCTTTACAAAGCCGAATCACAGTGGTGTGAATGCTCATATGAGCAACTCGTAACCATGAAAGGGAAAGCAGCTACAGTTCGTAATGTTTGAAAGTCAGCAAATCTAAAAGCAGATTCGCTGATTTTCGAACAATAATGTTGAAAAAAATGTAATAAGGTTTAAAGATAGAGTTGAAACAGGCTCAGCTCTTGGACTCTACCCTTAGAGGCTTGAGGGATGTAGCTATGGAGGTGCAAGATTCTTAAGGAAAAAGGAAGTCTGTATATTGGAACAAAGGGTTACTCTATTACTGTCTAGCAAGTGGCACCTGAGGGAGGGCTAGAGGGTGAGGTAATACAGCAGTTGGTAGTGCCTAGAGCCTACTGTCTGGCACTTCTAGTCATAGTACATGGCATTCCTTTTAAAGGTCATATGCGCATAAAGCACCCCAGCACTACCAGGTCATACCTCATACCATGCTTTTCGGCCTCAAAACTTGGACTGAACCACAAAAGGAGGGGGAGTATCAATATTCGTCAAAGATACCCACACCTCCAGGTTGGTGGCACAGCACGAAGCATCAGAGACTATCCATGTGCAACTAACAGTGGGTAAAACTGCCTTCCAGTTTATAGCCTGCTACAGACCACCCTCCCAAAGCCAGGAACTCCACTCTGTCTTCCTGAGAACACTGGAAAATATGAAGGTCTCTCCAAACACCATTATCTTGGGCGACTTCAACTACCCAAACATAGACTGGGAGCATTACTCTAGCTCCAACACCCTAGCCCAAAGGTTCCTAGAATTTATAAACTCAAATGCTATGGAACAACTTGTTACCACTCCCACAAGAGGGGAAAACATACTGGACCTGATCATCACCAACATGGGGACTCTATGCTCCAGACCAGAAGTGTATCCCTCACTGGTAAGATCAGACCATAAACTAATCTCACTGGATATTCACATCCCAACCCCACCCCTGCCCAGAAAACCACAGTGAAAAACTTCTCTAAAGCAAATTTCACAGTCCTCAAAACCGAGGTGGAATCCTTCAAAGCCCCCGGGCCTGTGGAAAATACGGCCCAGACCACAGAATCCTTTATAAACGCATTCTATGAACACCTTCAGGAATGCATGGATCATGCAATCCCAAATAAAACCAAGACCCAATCCTCCAAAGGCAGACATCCTGTCTGGTGGACCCCAGCCATAAACAAACTATACAATAGAAGGAGGAAGCTACTACATTTATTTTATTTATTTAATTTACATTTGTTGACCAGGCTAGTCTATCTGGATATATGTCAATTTTCAGTAGAGGCCCAGGGAGAAAAGCTCCAATGAGTATTACATGGTTTCAGAAGGTGTTACAAAAGAAGTAATAACAAGTATAAAACTAACAGTAAACAACTAGTATATCATTTTTTTTTTTTTTTAATCAGGAAATTGCATATTACGATCTTAGAACCAAAAAATACATAAACTACAACCTACGTGATGTGCTTCACAAAAATCATTACAATACAAAAAATCAATACATAAATTTTATAAGAGGAATGCTGAAGTGTAATGAGAGGTAAAGAAAAGCTGAAAGGGGTGTAGAGAGAAAAAATAGGGAAGAAGGAAAGTAAAGAAAAAAGGAGAACAGAGTAAGTCTAGTTATTTTTCCAACAGAGTTTGAGAACAGGCAGTCACCTGTAGAGTTATTAGGACATAGCCTTTTTATTGAAGTACTGTGTAGATGGGTCTAAAAAGTGGGGGAGAGGTCTGGGATCAGATATCTGAGGGTTGATTATATCATATTTTCCACCAAAGTTGGAGAACAAGCAGTGCCTGTTGAGTTATAGGGTGTAGTAGCGAACAAAATGGCAGAAGACAAGAAAATAAATCGTATTAGTCTGGGTTACTACAGGGGCATAGCCATTTTGTATTGAGATACAGTTTTAGATTCCTTTTAAAAAGTGGGAGAGAAGTCAGAGATGAGATATCTGAGGGTAGTTTATTCCATATTTTTCCAACAGAGTTTGAGAACAGACAGTCACCTGCAGAGTTATTAGATATAGTGGTTTTGATCAATAGTTTGTTTGAAGAGCGTAGCTGCTTCTGATTATAATAAGGTGTGATGTGGCAAGAGAGTATTGGAGTTTTAGTGGGTTGGTGCAGGGTTTTGTGGGCTATTATGAGTTGTTGAAGTTTGAGCTGATTAGGAAGTTCCAGCCGACTTTGTTGTTTTAGGTTCAGGTAGTGATGTGTTCTAAAAGGGGCTCCTGTAACAAATCTAGCAATATTATTGTAAGATATTACTAGCTTATTGAGGTTTTTCTTTGATAGATTGGTGTATATGGGGGAAGCATAGAGTAAAGTAGAGATTAGGTGAGTTCTGGCTAACGTAGTTCTTGCAAGTGGAGTAAGAAAGGGTTTGATTCTGTAGAGGGTTCCTATTTTTTTGTTCACTGATTTTATAGTAGTGTTGATATGATTGTCAAAGTTTAGATTGTTGTCTATTGTTATTCCTAGTAATTTTGTGGTAGCATCAGGAGAAATGATAGTACTGTCATTGGATGTGATAGTGAAGTGTAAGGGGATGTGCCTTCGGGTTGGTGTGAAGAGAAGCAGTTTAGTTTTCTTGGGGTTAAGTAGTAGGCAGCGATGTGAGAACCATTGTTCTACAGTGTTAAAGGCTTTTTGGGTAAGAGACTGGAGTTCTGTTTGAGAGGTAGATGTACAGATAATGGTAGAATCATCTGCATATTGAATACAGATAGTATTTGGGATAGCTTATTGCAGGTCGTTGATAAAGATGGAAAAAATAAGTGGGCCTAAGATGGAGCCTTGTGGCACCCCAAGAGAGATGGGAAGATGATCAGATAGTGAATTTTTCCAAAGTACTACCTGCTGTCGGTTTTCAAGGTAAGATTTAAACCAAGTTATGGAAGGAGTATCAAGTGAAAGAGAAGTCAGAATGTGCAGAAGTAGTTGGTGATTCACCATGTCAAAGGCTTTAGATAAGTCGATGAAGAGTGCAGATGAAAGACTATTTTCATTGCGATTAAAGTTGATGGAGTTTGTAAATGAGAACAGTGTGGTAGTGGTACTGTGGGATGGTCTAAAACCATGCTGACAATTGGCTAGTAGGTTGTTTTGTAGAAGATGGTTTAGCAGTTGTTTATGAATACATTTCCATAATTTTAGCAATGGGGGATAATAGTGCTATAGGACGATAGTTAAAGAAGTCCCTAGAGTTCCCCCTTTGTGTAGTGGGATGACGTGAGATATCTTCCAGATTGAAGGGATAGTTCCTTCATTAATAGATCTATTTATCAAAATAGAAATGGGATAGACAATGGCTTTAGCTCCTATTTGCAGGAATTCAGCAGGAAGTTTGTCTGCAGAGGGGGTGGTAGGTTTAAGTTTTTGGAGTAAGGATGAGATAAAGGAAGTAGGAATAGGTAGTAGATGAAATGTGGGGGGTGGATTAGCAAACGATGGAAGTAGCTTAGAGGTATCAGGAGGTAGGTGACTAGCAAGAGTTTGAATATTATTTGTGAAGAAAGAGTTGAAAGCGTTAGCTGTTTGTGTAGGATTGTCTGGATTAGAGTCTTGTGGGTCAGGTGCTATAGATTGCCCTGGGGATAGAAGATTATTAATGCCGGTCTAGAATTTTTTAGGTTCCTTGTTGGATGCTTGTTGTAGGTGAAGGTAGTAGTTCTTTTTGTCTGTCAGGATGGCTTTTTTTGTACTATTTCTACATTCTCTAAAGATTTGATGGTCAGCCAGGTTCTTAGTATTACGCCATTTTGCCCAGGATTTGTTTCTGATAGTGATTTTTTGTCTAGTATTGTTGGTCATCCAGGGGGCTGGTTTGGCTTTGGTTCTGATAGTACGTATTGGTGCGTGCTGGTCAAGAATAGCAAAGAATGTGGAACTGAAGTACTGTACTGCATCATTGAGAGGAAGAAATTTTAGAGGAGACCAGTTACATTGTCTCAGTTCTGTCAGAAAGGATTCTGAGTTAAATTGCTTTTTAGAACGTAATGTTCTGACTGTGTTTGGAAAAATTAGATTGGTTTTATGCCTAATAATATATGTTAAAGAGTGGTCACTTAGATCGTCTGGAAGGGAGCCAGTTTTATAGGTTTGTTGGGGGGTGTTAGTAAGTATCCAGTCTAAAGTGGTATTCTTGTTATTGCTTTTATTAGTTCTGGTAGGGCAGGTAATTAGTTGTGAGAAGCCATGTAGGTTTATGTGGGAGGTGGGGTTTGAGTTGTTACAAGAATTCCAATTAATATTTAGGTCACCTAAGATTAATGTTTCTTGTGGGAGATTAGTGGAGAGCCAACTGAGGATATTCTCAAGAGCATAAATGTTATTTCCTGGGGGAAGATACATACAAATTATGTATATGGCTTTTCTTTTGTTGACTTGAAGTTTAGAGCAAATTATTTCGGCACTATTGACTATGGGAAGGTTCAGATTTAGTACTGATTTGTAACTGGGTTTTATAGAGAATTGCTACACCTCCCCCCTTTTTTATTGAGCGGTCAAGTCTAATGATGTCATACCCAGGTGGGGAGATTTCGTTGTCTTTAATGCTATGTTTTAGCCATGTTTCTGATAGGCAGAGGACGTCAAATTGGTTGACATCTAGCAGGGCATGGACTTGAGAAATTTTGTTGCAAATACTACGTATGTTGAGATGGGCTATAGTGAGTGAATTGGTAGATTTGTTAGGTAGAGCAGGCCAAGTTGTGTTATTGTTGTAGTTTCCTATGGTCTGGGTATGGTATGGGCCAGGGTTTGGATGAATGTCTCCATCCAATAGTGAGTGGGGGAGTGTTGAGTGTTTAGGTTGTAGAGGTTTCCAAAAGTAGTCAATTAATTTTCTAGTTTTTTGGTTATAGAATTTAATGTGGGCTAGTCTGTGGTATTTGGCTAGTAGGTAGTTGGGCTTGTAAATGAGATTTAGGAAGGTTGCAGAAAAAGGTGTTATAGGTGTAGAGGTGTGTATGGAGGGAAAGTTAAGGGTAGAGTACAAAGGTAATTCATAGGATGTTAAGATATAGGTAGTTGCTAGAGGAGTTATAAGTGAAATGATAATCAATATTTGAATTAGAGAAGGGTTCACTGTAGTGTGCATTGTTGAGGAAGTGGAAATGAGAGAGAATGAGAAATAATAGTAAGTTTATATGAGGTAGAGGAGGAGGAGAGTTGGGTAATTGGTAGGTGAGATGTGTATGATAGGGGTGGGAGTGTTATAGATGAGATTTGTGTGATTGGTGTGAGTAAGGTAGGGGTGTGGTTTCTGGAGGGATAAAAGTAGGAGCACTAGGGGTGGGTGGGAATTGGGGGTAGTATAGGGGAGCGGAGTGAGCCCGGAGGGCGAACGAAGCGGGTAGAGACAAGAGAGCATAATATAGAGGAAGACAATCAGTGAAGTGGGAGACTCAGCAGGTAAGTCTAAAGGTAGGAGAATGTAGGCAATGTTCAGAGGCTAAAAGGAAGAAAGTCAGGAAGGTAGAGGAGAAGACAATGATAAGGATGCCTTTTGACAAGGAAAGTTAATATATAAGTGAATCCGAGGAAACTGGGAACAGAGTTATGGGGGTAAGGATACAGAAATAGGGTAGAAAATACAGTATAGAAAGTTAAATTATTGAGAAAGCTAAGTACTGAGATGCCACCTAGTGGTCAGTCAGTGTATAGCAGTGGAGATGTATCCTGCTAGATTTGAGGGTCTAAGGGGGAGTGAGGATGAAGTAGTTTGGGTGAAGGGGATAACTAAAGGAGGTATGGATAATATACAAGAAAGAAGAGAAGGACTGGGGGGGGGCTGGCTGCTGGCTAGCCTACCTGAGAAGCTTGCCTAACCTAGTAAAGTTTTAACATTTATTTTGTTTGAGTTTATTAGTTTCAGCATCAATACATACTTTCAATGTCTTTCCAAAGGAAAGGTTTCTCTGGTAGTTGTAAGGTAATGTCCTTAGTTTGCCCTAATGTTCCAAAGCGTCTGGCTGGGGATATTCAGGTGTTTGGTGCAGAGACAAGCTGGAACACAGTGCTGGTAAGATATATAGAGAGAGAAAAGGAAGTAAGACATAGAGTATTAACTTAGAGAGCAGGTAAAGATGTTATGTAGACACAGATGTTTATGTAATCACAGTCAACAACTATACTTTGTAGCTCTATCAAACATTTATAACTCCATGTAGTACCAGAAGCTACTAATAATTCAGAGCACTAATAACTTAAATAGTAAGCAAAATGTATCAGACACAGCTGGATATATTACCACCGTAAATAGCAATACTTTGTAGCATTTTAGAATTCTATGACTCCTTTTAGTACCCATAACTACCGTGATTTTGGGGCAGTACTAAACCTGAACAGTGAACTAAGACAAGGTAGGGAGGAGCAGTAAAAACAGTTAAAGAGGAGTAGTCCTTTGTTAATTTAACACTGCGGCTTATAGTATTAGCAACTATTAGTCATTACAACCTTCTTATAATTCACAGTAAAATAGGGTCGATACCAAGTTGGATTAAGAGAGGGTGAGTATATTGTTTTACAGTTTAGCGGTAAGAGAACCGCATGATTCAGTACCCGTGCATGTCTTTAGACGGCTCAGGTGATTATATCAGTCCTCAGTATTCAGTGTAAATAAGGCTAGTTAAATAGAGGGCAGTATGCGTTTTTAGAGATGCTGCATCAAACTCTAAAGTTCCCAAACATAGGAAGATTACTATATTTGGTTTTAAAAAGTATAGTAGTGGTCATAAAATGTATCAAACTCTAAAGTTCCCGAACATAGGAAGATTACTATATTTGGTTTTAAAAAGTATAGTAGTGGTCATAAAATGTAGCGACCAGGAAAGGAGACCTTTACTAAGTAATTATTACTCAAAAACGATCTTATGAACAGACAACTTCATTAAACAGCCTACGCAAAAACAAGTAATATGAATTTAGGGAGGGTGAGAATATAGTTTCACAGTTTTGCTGTAAGAGAACCTCAAGATTCAGTACCAATGCGCGTCTCATCTACATGATAGAGCAAAATCCCAAAAAGGGAAGGCATCTCTGATAACTATTAGTAAAAAACTACGGGCACTCATAAAATCGTCTAAGGTCAGCTTCGAGAGAAAAATTGCGCAGGACACTAAGGATAATCACAAGGCTTTCTTTAGTTATGTTAGAAACCTGGGTGGGAATTCCCAGATATGCTCAGAATTAGTCCAAAATGACAAAAAATACACCGAACCCATAGACATTGCCAACATCCTAGCTGACAGGTTCAGCGCAAACTTCTCCCCCCTCCCCACCAAAAGGGCAAATATCTATCCCAGCAGAGTGCTGCCCCCCTGACATCACAGATGCTCAGGTAAGAGCCTCCCTCTCCAAAGCAAAAAACACAGCATCAATGGGACCAGACAGTGTCCTGGGCTGCGTCCTACATGAACTTTAAGAAGAGCTAAACCCAATCATAAAACTACTGTTCAATCTCAGCCTTACTACAGGATATGTACCCAAAGAGTGGCGTAAAGCAATGGTGGTCCCTCTCCACAAAGGTGGTGCCTCAACGGATCCTGGAAACTATCTCCGCATAAGCCTGACTAGCTTGGTCTGCAAAGCTATGGAAAGGATCATCATGGACCTTATAAATAAAGATATTGGGCACCTACAGACACTGGATCCTACCCAGTTCGGCTTTAAGGGCAGATCCTGCCTCTTAAACCTGGTCAATTTCTTTGAAACAATCACCAAGGCCATTGACAAGGGGAAGGTGGTCCAGACAGCCTACCTGGACCTCGCAAAAGCCTTCGATACAATACCCCACTCGGACATTATAGATAAGTTCACCAGCTTAAATATAAACCCCTATGTCACTAGATGGGTTGCAAACTGGCTCAAGGACAGAACCCACATGGTTCGAATTGCTGAAGCCATGTCAGACTCCAAACCAGTTACAAGTGGTGTCCCACAAGGCTCAGTCCTGGGACCTCTCTTGTTTGGTATATATTTCTCAGAGGTACAGGCCAACACGGAAGGAATGTGGCTGACCAAGTTCGCAGATGACTGCAAACTGGGCACCGTAATCGACTCTCCAGCCGACACAAGCATCCTCCAAAAGGGCCTCATAGAAACAGACAACTGGTGCCAGAGCCATTGCCTCAAGCTAAATGCCAAAAAGTGTATAGTCATCCCCTTTGGCAAAAACAAAGTGCCCACAAATTACCACATAAGTGGTAATCCATTAAGTACAGAAGAAGTAATTAGGGACCTGGGAACCCAAGTTGATAGCAATCTCTCATTTGACAACCACGTGGCCAAAGTGGTTAGAAAAACATTTTATATAGCCTACCTAATCATGAAGGGATTCACATCTAGATCAGGGGAGGTCATCGCGCCTCTTTACTTATCCCTCATCAGGCCCATAATTGAGTACAATGCCCCTTTTGGGATGTACCTTACCAGACACCTGCAGCAACTGGAAAGACCCCAAAAGTATCTCACCAAGAGGATCAAAGGGCTCAAACAGATGCCATATGCTGCCTGGTTAAAGAAACTCCAGCTCTACTCAGTGGCATACCGCCTGCTCAGTGGCGATCTGTGCCTGATGTATAAAGCCATGTCCAACCCGGAATTAATGGACATGCTGCACCTCAGAAAATCCAAATCCCATTGAGCTACGCACTCGAGAGACTTGAACCTCCACACTGAAATAAATAGGACATGCTGGAGGGACAGATTCATAACCCAGAGGCTCCCTTCACTCTGAAATAAAATCCCAGTCCAGGTTAGGCAGAGTCCCTCCTTGACTCTCTTCAAGAGGAATCTTGATGACTGGATGGGGGATCGTAGGTTTACCCCGGGTATCACTTCTGTGTCACTGTTAGACAGAGGCACAGTATACTAACCTCAAAAAAGGGCATAGCAAAATTAATTTAAAAGGGGTGGCGAAAGCCAAACACACTCCGAATAGGCTTATAAATGCCCTAGGGCAGAAAGCCTAGTATGAACCTATGAACTTATGAACCTAAGAGATGCATTATGCAAAACTTTTACTGGCCTTGGATTGTAAGAGATGTAACAGGGTACTCTAGGACCTGTGAGCAGTGTCAAAAAGTAGGTAAGGCAGGAGACAAGGTCAAGGCTCCGTTGATACCTTTGCCTGTGATTGAGGAGTCATTTCAGAAGGTTGCTATGGATATTGTGGGGCCTCTGATACCCCACACTCCACAGGGAAGACGTATATCCTAGTGGCAGTAGATTATGCTACTAGATACCCTGAGGCGGTGGTTCTGTCCTTCATCGAGGCAGAAAAGGTGGCAAATGCTTTGCTACAGAATTTCAACAAGGTAGGTTTCCTGAGAGAAATACTGACTGACAAAGGTACCAATTTCATGTCAGACCTGCTAGCTTGTCTGTGGAAGCACTGGTGGTGAAGCACATAAAGGCCACACCCTACCATCCCCAGACTAATGGTCTTATGGAGAGGTTAAACTCTAACTAAAACCATGCTATAGGCATATGCAGACCAGTTTAAGAGAGAGTGGGACAAATATTTGCCCCATCTGCTGTTTGCATACAGAGAGGTACCACTAGAATCCACAGCTTTTTTATGCTTTGAGTAGCTGTATGGGCATAGGGTGAGGGGAACTTTAGATCTGATTCATGATAAGTGGGAGGATGAGTGTTAGTCCCACAAGGAGTCTGTTGTGGCTTATGTCATAAACCACAGGACAAGGCTTATGGAGGTCATGGGCTTAGCACAGGTGAACCTGGCAGGAGCCCAAGGAATGCTTGAGCCCATGAGTATGCTATGGGGCAGCAGGTTCTGGTTCTTAATCCTATTAGACCCTATAAGCTGCAGGCAGCTTGGGAGGGACCCTTCAAAGTGGTAAGGAAGGCCAGTGATGTTCTGCTATGCAGGAGGCAGGGAAACAAATTGTACAATGTTAACATGATGAAACCTTACCAGGATAGGGAAGCCATTGTGCTAAGTATTTGCAATAAGAGATAGGAGGTATCTGAGAAGGATCTATGGCTACATTAAGCCAGCGAGCAAAATGCCAAGTTACTATGGTGGAGCTTAGGGTTACAGCCATATGATATAATAGTGTAGCACTGTACTGGGGTCATCAATTACAAGGAAGATGGAATCTCAAAACAGGGTATGGGTTAATGTATTCCCAGATAGGCTTATTTCTCTCAAGCAAATGTCTCTCAAGGGTCACTTGAAAAACTAGCTTGTGTCTTCAAAGGGGGAGGGATGTGATGATGTGAGTTATTGCCAGCTATGCCAAGAGAAGTAGGGCAGTGGATGTCTAACATATGCCAGCACAGCTAGCTAGAATTTTGCAAAAAATGATATGTTATTTGTATATCAAACTGATTTGTACAGATGTCTGTGTTAAAAAATGTATTTATAAAGCTACTTTTATTAAATGTGAACCATCAGTGTGCCCTGCTGGACAGAGAAAGAAATATGTATGCATTATTGTAACTGTTTAAATGTATATGTTGTAACATAGGATACTGGAAGAGAAGAGGTTAATTTCAAGCCACCTAACTTTGAAAATAGTATGAAATTAAATTATCTGGCTTAGGCCATAAAGATTGAATCTTACAATTCTTTAGATCAGTGAAGAAAATATAGTGAGATTAGTTAAGTGCTGTTTTTCTGTATCTGTGTGAATGTACTCGTCTGTGTTTTTCAATATTTCCTGTGATTGATACTCTAGTGTTTACTGTAAATAGATGTTTAGTATTTTCATGTTATTTTCCTATTTATTATTAAACATATTTTAACTTTTCATTGTGGCTGGTGTTTTAGATAATATATTAATCTCTGAGAGTATGTATATATATATTTGGTGACAGCTCTGGCCACTCCTAAAGGCCTTGCTGGTGGTGAAACTACCATTCATATTAATATTAATTTCACTCAATATAATTGAGTACCCTTGTAAGATCCTTAGAGTACCTGGCTGTCGAGTGTCTGGTGGTGGTGTAACTGATTTACCTTTACAAAGCCAAATCACAGTGGTGTGAATGCTCATATGAGCGTCTCGTAACCATGAAAGTGAAAACAGTGACAGTTCGTAATGTTTGAAAATCAGCAAATCGAAAAGCAGATTCACTGATATTTGAGCATTAATGTTGAAAAAAAATGTAATAAGGTTTAAAGATAGAGTTGAAACAGACTCAGCTCTTGGACCCTACACTTAGAGGCTTGAGGAAGGTAGCTATGTAGGTGCAAGATTCTTAAGGAAAAAGGAAGTCTGTATATTAGAACGAAGGGTTACTGTATTACTGTATAGCAAGTGGGCACCTGAGGGAGGGCTAGAGGGTGAGGTAATACAGAAGTTGGTGGTGCCTAAAGCCTACTGTCTGGCACTTCTACCCATAGTGCATGACATTCCTTTTGCAAGTCATATGGGCATAAAGCATACCAAGAGATGCATTATGCAGAACGTTTACTGGCCTTGGATTGTAAGAGATGTAACAGGATACTCTAGGACCTGTGAGCAGTGTCAAAAAGTAGGTAAGGCAGGAGACAAGATCAAGGCTCCATTGATGCCTTTGCCTGTGATTGAGGAGTCATTTCAGAAGGTTGCTATGGATATTGTGGGGCCTCTGATACCCCACACTCCACAGGGAAGAAGTATATCCTAGTTGCAGTAGATTATGCTACTGGATACCCTGAGGTGGTGGCTCTGTCCTCCATCGTGGCAGAGAAGGTGGCAAATGCTTTGTTACATACTTTCAACAAGGTAGGTTTCCTGAAAGAAATACTGACTGACAAAGGTACCAATTTCATGTCAGACCTGCTGGCATGTATGTGGAAGCACTGGTGGTGAAGCACCTAAAGGACACCCCCTACCATCCCCAGACTAATGGTCTTGTGGAGAGGTTAAACTCTAACTAAAACCATGCTACAGGCATTTGCAGACCAGTTTAAGAGAGAGTGCTACAAATATTTGCCCCATCTGCTGTTTGCATACAGAGAGGTACCACTGGAATCCACAGCTTTTTCACACTTTGAGTAGCTGTATGGGCATAGGGTGAGGGGACCTTTAGATCTGATTCATGATAAGTGGAAGGATGATTGTGAATCCCACAAGGAGTCTGTTGTGGCATATGTCATAAACCACAGTACAAGGCTTATGGAGCTCATGGGCTTGGCACAGGTGAACCTGGCAGGAGCCCAAGAGTAGAAGAAAGTCTGGTATCACAGGAATGCTTGAGCCCATGGGTATGCTATGGGGTAGCAGGTTCTGGTGCTTAATCCTATCAGGCACTATAAGCTGCAGGCAGCTTGGGAGGGACCCTTCAAAGTGGTAAGAAAGGTCAGTCATGTTCTGCTATGCAGGAGGCAGGAAAACAAATTGTAGCATGTTAACATGATGAAACCTTACCAGGATAGGGAAGCCATTGTACTAAGTATTTGCAATAAGAGGCAGGAGGAATCTGAGAAGGATCTATGGCTACATTGAGCCAGCCAGCAAAATGCCAAGTTACTATGGTGGAGCTTAGGGTTACAGCCATATGATATAATAGTGTAGCACTGTACTGGGGTCATCAATTACAAGGAAGATGAGATCTCAAAACAGGGTATGGGTTAATGTATTCTCCAATAGGCTTATTCCTCTCAAGCAAATGTTTCTCAAGGGTCCCTTGAAAGACTAGCTTGAGTCTTCAAAGGGGGAGGGATGTGATGATGTGAGGTATTGCCAGCTATGCCAAGAGAAGTAGGGCAGTGGATGTGTAACATATGCCAGCACAGCTAGCTGGAATTTTGTAAAAAATGATATATTATTTGTATATCAAACTGATTTGTACAGATGCCTGTGTTAAAAAAAAATTTATAAAGCTGCTTGTATTAAATATGTACCATCAGTGTGCCCTGCTGGACAGAAAAAGAAATATGCATGCATTACTGTAACTGTTTAAATGTATATGTTGTAACATAGGATACTGGAAGAGAAGAGGTTAATCTCAAGCCACCTAACTTTGTAAATAGTATGAAATTAAATTATCTGGCTTAGGCCATAAAGATGTGTCTTACTGTTCTTTAGATCAGTGAGGAAAATATAGTGAGATTAGTTAAGTTCTGTTTTTCTGTATCTGTGTGAATGTACTTGTCTGTGTTTTTCAATATTTCCTGTGATTGATACTCTAGTGTTTACTGTAAATAGATGTTTATTATTTTCATGTTCGTTTCCTATTTATTATTAAACATATTTAAACTTTTCATTGTGGCTGGTGTTTTAGATAATATATTAATCTCTGACAGTATGTATATATATTTGGTGACAGCTCTGGCCACTCCTGAAGGCCTTGCTGGTGGTCAAACTACCATTCATATTAATATTAATTTCACTCAATATAATTGAGTACCCATGCAAGATCCTTAGAGTACCTGACTGTCGAGTGTCTGGTAGTGGTGTAACTGATTTACCTTTACAAAGCCGAATCACAGTGGTGTGAATGCTCATATGAGCGACTCGTAACCATGAAAGTGAAAACAGTGACAGTTCGTAATGTTTGAAAATCAGCAAATCAAAAAGCAGATTCACTGATTTTCTAACATTAATGTTGAAAAAAATGTAATAAGATTTAAAGCAAATCCAAGTACAAATACACCTCACAGCCAAAATCCTCCAAACACAGAACACAGTTTATTCACTAAATAATAAAATGGTTAAGCGCTTTCATCAATTGACTTCATCAGAACCATACTTGCATGTAAAACACTCACTTAAGTATAAAACCTTACCCATAATTAAATGAACAGGTGACCAATCATTGAAAAAAACAGTCCTTAAAGTGGAAAAATCCATGTGGAAAGAATGATGAATAAATAGTTAGAAATAACAATAACATACTATATTAATTGCTTTAAAAATACTGTCACATTGATGTAATAGTAAAACTACTGTCCTATGATATACAAAAAATGTGTTATAACACTAAAACACTAAAACATGCCACATGAAAAACCACATATAATATATACATTAATAGGCTACAATAAAATAAATATAGATAGTTCAACTGCCATCCCAAAAAATCAAATATCACTAATTGTAAGAATATTGGTGTATAAATATATAAATAAAAATTCATTATAATTTATAAACCCTAAATCTGACCTCTGATTTATTGCTAACATGATCATTGAGACCAGGTGGAACAGTGGCATTCAGTTCTAACTGCCATCTAGCTTCTGCCCTAAGGAGTTGGTTGGTCCAATCACCCCCTCTAATGTCTTTACCTACTACTTCAAGAATACCAAACTGAAAAAATGTTCAGGAAAAGATTTAATGTGTTTAAATAATGCATTCTTTTCATCATGCTTAGAAATGTTATATAGGTGCTCATAGATTCTCCTACATAACTTCCTTTCCGTCTTTCCCACATAATATTGTTTGCATAACTGGCATACTGCTAAATACACAATTCCAGAAGTGTTGCAAGTCCCTATCCTGAACCTTACCTCAATATTATAGGGTCCCAGTAACACCGAAGGGGTACCAATAATATATTTGCAATACTCACAGGCACCACACTTAGTAGTCCCCCTATTATTAATTTTCTTTACCTGCCCACGGTTATCAGTAGACTTTTTAAATTTCTATTTACCTTATAAGTGAAAGAGGGTTTATTGCCAACAATTGTCCATAAGTCTTGATTACACTTAAACATATTCCAATTGTTAATAATAGTGTTTTTGACAAAGACAGATGTTTCCCCCTCAATCATCACCATAGATTTAGTGTAATCCAAGCCATTATTCTCAACTACAGGGGTGATCTCAGTAGTACCAAGTAGTGGTTTAAATCTCAAACCCCATTCATTAACAACTTGTTCCTTAATATCTTTCACAAACTTCAAGGGATAACCCCTCACTCTAAACATATCTACCAATTTATCCATTTCAGAAATCACAGAATCAATATCAGAGCACATTCTTACAACTCGAACCATTTCACCCTTCACAATATTCCTCTTAACATAATAGGGATGACAACTAGAAAAGGCCAAATAGTCATTAGAAAATGTCGGTTTCCTATAAATACGAGACTGAAAACAACCTTTAGCTGGATCTTTATACAAAAATACATCTAAATAATTAATATTGGAAAGCCCAAAGGAACCAGTAAATTTAAAATACTCACATTTGCCATTTAAAAATTCCATAAAAAATTCATGAAGACCATCTTTCTTCCATAAAATAAATAAATAATGTAAAAACCTAAGGTAGACCAACCACTTGTCTGAAAATATACTCCGAAAAATAAATTTAGTCTCCCATTTGTACATGACTAAGTTGGCAAAAAGGGGGGCACAACTATTGCCCATGGCTACACCAACAACTTGCCTGAAAAATTCCCCTTCAAACATGAAAAAAATATTTTTTAAAATAACTTCCATCAAAACCATAATAAAATTAATCATAGTGTTACCCAGGTTTGTCTTTTCAACCAATGCCTCATGGAAGAACTCTAAGCCCTTCTCATGGGGAATAGAGGTAAATAAATCCACCATGTCAATAGTGGAAAAACACACTTCATTGTCATAATAGTCATTTTTGATTCTTTTTAAGAAATCCCAGGAATCAATCAAAATATGATCGATGGGAGCCAAACTTTTCCTAACCATACGATCCACAAATACCCCTAAAGGGTATGTAGCACTGTTGTTACCAGCAACAATTAAACGGTAGGGTGGATCACTTATATTTTTGTGTCTTAGGGATCCCAAAGGCAATAGGAATAGTAGGTAGTTCAGTATATAAAAAGTTATACATTTCTTCATTAATAGCACCTTGAAGTAAAGAATCTTCTAATAATAAACTAATCTTCCTGTGAGATATATTTATTTCATTCTTCGACACACATTTGAATTTAGTTTCATCCTGCAACATGCTAAAAATCTTATTGTTATAATCTACCTTATTTACAACAGTCATACCTCCCCCCTTATCAGGTTTCATAAACCTTAAATTGTCATTACTTCTCAGATGTTCCAAAAGTAATTTCTCAGTCCTGGTTAAATTAAAATATTTTATTTTGTGAGTCCTCAATTTTTGGTATATTTCCTGACAACATATTTTTTTCAAAGGTATTTAACAGGGGATGTAAAGGGGGGTTAAAACAGCTCTTCTTTTTCAGACATAAAGTTGTCCCATTCGTGTTAGTCTCATGGGTAGAGTCTTTATATAAAAGACTCAAATTTAAATTCCTTACAAAGAGCTTTAACTCAGTTAACGTATTACTAATATTAACTTTTTTAGAAGGTACAAATTATATACCTTTCATAAATAAATGAAACATATCTTTGTTAATACTGATACCTGCATAATTAAAAATCCTAAAACCCTTATATGTATAAAGCAAACCATCTAAGTCGGATGTAATAGCCTTTGAATCTACAGGTTCTAAGTCCTCATCACTAACTAAGACTGGGGGTAGCTGTTCTTTTTCCAACTCGTTTGTCCCCTGTAGCTGTTTTTTCTCACCCCTCCCCCTTGAGCTCCTAAAAAAACTTGTTCATCCCTATAACTGTTTTTGTGCTGTAACCAAGCAGATCTTCTTAAAGGGGGAAAATCAGAATCATACTGGTTGTTAACCAAACCCTGCCTTTCCATATGCATAGGAACTCTCACTGCACCATCATTAGTCTGAGTGCTACCAACAGTGTTCTCACCATCACAATATGACTTAGGCAAGGGATAAGCAATGTTATGTTTGTATTCATAATCATCCCTAAGCAATTTCTTCTTTTTCCTATCTATATTCAAGCCTACATCATATTCAACTTTATCAAAAATATTATTATATCTAAAATGTATTCTATTAAAATTGACATCATTCAAAATATAATTATTAACTTCATCTATTTCATTTAACAGTCCATCAATTCTTTTAGTATTGATCATTATGATAAAATCCAACAGTTCCAAACCGTGCCTGTCAAACATCTCCAACAGTTCACCAACCTCAGGTTGTCCCTTTTTCAAGCCATTCGGAAATTTATAAATACGTAAACCTTTTGGTACCTTTTTCTTCTCCACACATTCTTTAAGATATGCGTTGTCGCACTGCAGGGCTCTAACTTTAAAAATTTTAGTCTCTAGAGATACTAACCTTGAGTCCAGTGTATTAGTAGTATCCACAGTTCCGTTTTTAAAGAAACCGTAATCCGTCTTCTTCCAGTCACTCAAACGATCACAATTTTGATTGAAAATACCAGTTCCCCCTCTACTGGAGTTCGCGTTGTTAGTATGGCGTATTTCTTCCAAAGAATCCACATAACGCTGGTTACCATTACTTCTATTCATGACTGCCTGAGAAGCGTCTCTTGCTTCTCTTTGCGCTAATGGGATCTCACTTCCAGAAACTGGAAATTAAATTATCTGGCTTAGGCCATAAAGATTGTGTCTTACTGTTCTTTAGATCAGTGAGGAAAATATAGTGAGATTAGTTAAGTTCTGTTTTTCTGTATCTGTGTGAATGTACTTGTCTGTGTTTTTCAATATTTCCTGAGATTGATACTCTAGTGTTTACTGTAAATAGATGTTTATTATTTTCATGTTCATTTCCTATTTATTATTAAACATATTTAAACTTTTCATTGTGGCTGGTGTTTTAGATAATATATTAATCTCTGACAGTATGTATATATATTTGGTGACAGCTCTGGCCACTCCTGAAGGCCTTGCTGGTGGTCAAACTACCATTCATATTAATATTAATTTCACTCAATATAATTGAGTACCCATGCAAAATCCTTAGAGTACCTGACTGTCGAGTGTCTGGTAGTGGTGTAACTGATTTACCTTTACAAAGCCAAATCACAGTGGTGTGAATGCTCATATGAGCAACTCGTAACCATGAAAGTGAAAACAGTGACAGTTCGTAATGTTTTAAAATCAGCAAATCGAAAAGCAGATTAGCTGATTTTCTAACATTAATGTTGAAAAAAATGTAATAAGATTTAAAGCAAGGGTGCCAGCCCACCTGCACCCCTCATGTGGGGGGCAAGCCCCCCACACCCCCCTACTTTAATATTCTAACTCTGAGATCGCACTACAGTGGGGAAAGGGACCATTTCCCGATCCCCAATATAGGGCAATCTGCCCCATAATGCCGAATATGCAATGAGCAAATTTCAGTGTGCAATCGCTCATTGCACATTTGATCCTTTTTCCGCTCAGCATTTGAAAACTTTGCAAACTGCTGTTCAGAGAATTCCTGTTCACCCTTGGGCAAGACACACAAATGAAGGTAAACTGGTGTAACTATCTTATAGTCTGGGCAGAAGGAGGCATACCTAGTAAATCTGTGCCAGCCTTTCCTAGGTGTTTGCATGTGTGTGTGTGTGTGTGTGTGTGTGTGTGTGTGTGTGTGTGTGTGTGTGTGTGTGTGTGTGTTTGTTTGTTTCATACCTCTCAACCATACAGATTTTCGCAGAATGTCCAGATTTTTGCCTTATATTTTTGGTCCATTTTTCATAGAAATGTTGAGTGGCTGTGGTGGTGCAGTAGTTAGAGTTGTCGCCTCACAGCAAGAGATTCTCCCATTTGATTCTCAGCTGGAGCACCTTCTGTGTGGAGTCTGCATGCCCTCCTCCATGCAGGTAGGTGCGAGTGTGAATGGGTGTGCCTTCTTTGAAGGTTGGGCATCGGGCTGGCAACTTGGCACCATAAAAATCCACTGCCAGTCATTAGCAGACCAGAGTTCCACTGTGGTGACTCCTAACCAGGAAAAGCCGAAAGACATTACTTTCATAAAAATGTGGCTTTCTGGAAAATTAGTGGCAAATCATTAAAGAATGAAGTTAGAAAATAATGACAGACATTTGAGTTTTAGACTTTATACCCTTCAGAAAATTCATGCTAATGCAACACCTGTTATTCTATCAACTTTCTAAGTCTGTAAGATCAATATTTCAAAATTGTTCCTATTTGTACCTCTTTTTTATGGCTTTGTCCAGATTTCTTACTCTAAGAGATTGAGAGGTATTTTGTGTGTGTGTGTGTGTGTGTGTGTGTGTGTGTGTGTGTGTGTGTGTGTGTGTGTGTGTGTGTGAGTGTATATATGAGTAAAAATGAAATCTCAAAGAATGTGTGTGTAAGGTGTTTTGAGTAGAGATATGAAGCACTGGTTTCATAGATAAGGTGCTGGAGAATTTGACATGAACACTTAGCTGGGGTCTCAAGTCTATAGCTGTGCCAGTGGGGAGTCTTATTGAGGGACCTGGAGGGAAAAGAGAGAAATCCAGACCCCAGACTGACTGTGTTCCCTGTGTTCTCTTAAGGGAAATTGTGTTTGATGCAGAGAGCGGCATCAGGAAATACTGGGTGTATCCATTTTTGTTCAATGTGAACTTCCCTTTCCAGTGTCAGTGATGAGGATTCAGGCTCCTTGACTACTGGCCCAGAGTGGGGACGTCATAATATCTACTAATTCTGAGATTGCACAATCCCTGGGGAAAGGTAATATCCCCCTACCCTGGGATTGTTCATAGGTGTTTACTAGGTTGATGACCACAAGGGCTTTTTTAAGCCTAGCCATGCATCACAAATCTCTGACAAGTTATGATATCCTCGATAAGTGTAAGTATGGGCCTGGGAGATGAACCATTTACAGGTTCCCTGTGTCCATTAGAGAGATTGGTGCCAATTGTCCAAGTTGCACTTGCAATGGGTTAGGGAGGAACTCTGCTTCACATGGATGGGTAGCCTGTTCCATAGATGGGGTAGTCTCTGGGATACATATGTATCTCTCCAGCAGGTCATATTTATATCACAGGAAGGTTTAAGTCTTTAGAATGCGTAATTCTGGTGCTATTTATTTTGTGGATATGTAGGAGGTCTGTCAGAGTGAGGTCTGACAATGCACTATATGCCAGGCATAGAACTCCCCCTCAAAAGCCAGTAGG